>NC_051159.1:52360154-52470369 GCF_013339745.2 Dermacentor silvarum | reverse complement strand
GTCCGCGAGTTCTCCCGCTTTCTGTTGGAAATTTCGTGCGAAGTAATGTTTTCGGCGGTGCCGCAAGGCTCAGGGAGGAGCGCGCCGTCGAAGTCGCGTTTTGTGCCTGTCTGCACGACTGGTTTACAATCGTGCAAAAAGAAGTGTCGCTTTCGGGGTACCGTAAGACGAGGAGACGTACGAAAGTGGCAGCGCAACATACCTCGGGTGGGACAGCCACTCCGAACGAATGCCGCTTTGTGCAAACTGCCTTTCGATCCGGCGTTTGTGTCGCGTCACTTTGAACACGTCATCAGTGGGAGTGGTGCGGGCTGGAAAGGAGCCGGCCATTGCTACACGGACCTGCGATACTGACGATCTTCCAAATTCCCAAGTACACCTCCAAACCAGTGCCTAAAAAAAGTAATCCGAAAGAAATGTTGGACCCACAGTTTGCACCTCCACAAAAAAGAAATAGCGAATCGACGTGGCCTCACCCGACACATCGATGAAGCACCCACGCTTGCCGCCAACTCTGGATTACCAAAATGTGAGTCGTGCTTCCAATCAGTGGGGTAAGAACGTTGTTTCTGAAACTTCCCTTTTTTGTCGCCATATAGCGTCTGCATATGGGGCGAATAATAGGCTTCTTCAAAGTTGTGTACGATTCAGAGGAGGGGAGGCAAATAATCTGAGAGCTTGCTTCACGCCAAAAAGCTTGTGCTGTTTCGTTGCGGAGACAGCATGATCGAACACTGAGTGTTGTACGTGGTGTCGAGCTCTAACTGATGAGCACTGCGATCCTCATCCCCTAGAGGCTGTTGACAGCATGCAGCTCGTTCTGACGCGCGCGGTCTCGGTATTTCCCTCTTGCGCGTGCGCAACATGACACTGTAGGGCAGCTCTACTGCAGAGCGTCGGGAGTAGTTGACAATTTGTATCGCTCTCCTCGGGTCGTGCCACGTGGCCGGAGTTCGACGGGGCTTACGCCAGGAAACAAACGTAAGCGGGTGACCCAACTACGGTTGCGCCGCCTAAGAGCCAAAGCGAAAAGCTTGGACGAGGCTCTCGCGCAGCAAAAACAGGCAAATCACGCGATTGAGAAGTGCACTGAAGAAAGATCGAGAAGCTCCCACCCAAACAGAAGGCAGCAATCATGCAGTGCTTTGAAGCTGCAAAAATGATCAATATTGCACCATATTTTGCTTATAACATACCAGTTTTCAAGAAATCTTGCAACGTGAAAATATTGAGCGAGCCAAGGCAACTTTTATGTAACATAATCATCGGTGCATGCCAATTAAGGGGAGTTACATATATTTAAGTGAAATCCGATTGCATCTTTCTTTACGAACAACTCGACTCAATTCATCTTTGCAAGCAAGAACAGTTGTTTTCGTTCAAGCGTGTGTTTATAGAGTAATTTGGCGCGTAAATAAGACCGCAGTGAAGCAAACTCGAGGCGTGTCCGCGCGGCCTCCGAGGTAAACATGCCAAGACGGCCTAGATCTCGCAAGCAAATGACGTGTTTGTACGCGAATTTGTAGGGCGCATATGTCGCTATAAATTTTGCTGCGATCTTCGCGAACACGAGTGGCTGAGCAAGATGTGCCATTTGAGGTAAGAAAAGGAAATTCGCATCGCGAATGGGGCGCTTATCCGGCTAGTCGATCGTCGGGCCTGGTCGGGCGACGTGAATACAAGCGTCAGCGCTGCCTTGCGGCTGCATCTGAAACGCGCACGCGAACGGCGGGCCTTCGTCACACTTCCCTATTCTAGCCACTGTACTGCCATGGCAGACGACAGCTAACGCGCTACCAAGGAAATCCGAGGAAAACTTCGATCGGCGCCCTGCGGAGACGTTTTGAGGCGCGATTTTGCTTCGTTTAGTCAGAACTGTCTTAATAATGCCGTTTTGGAAGTAGCAACGCGACGATGCGATACGGCGCAAATATCAAGTGTGCAACAAGCGTTTGCGCACGCCCGATGGTAAACAAAAAAAGCCTTTTGCCCTCGCCTTGTCGGTTGCGCAACTTAAGGCGCAGCTGCATGCAATCACAACGAAGTTCTTGTCCCTAACACACGTTTGATCCGTTTGTGCGACTACAGCACTTTTCGTCGCACAGGCCCGAGAATGGCAGTCGGAGCGCGCTGGAAAGAAAAAATATACAAAAGTGCGACGCGAACTTCCACGTGACACGGATTGGCCAATGGGGGAGCGGAGAGGCTGGGGCGACAGGAGGCGGCTAAGAGAGGGCGAGGAGGAACGCCGGGTGAGCGCGTGGCGGCAAGATCTAAGAATGGCGCTACTTTTATAAATATAGGGGTTTACGCTCCGTGGCTGCGCGCGCCTCGCGCCGTGACGTCACGGGCGTTTGTGCAGCTGGCGCCTCCGCGCCGTGGCTGCGCGCGCCGCGCCGGCTCCTCGCACCCTCTCCGCGCCGTGACGTCACGGCGCCATGCAGCTGGTGTGCCTCTCCCCCGTTATGTTTGCACTCACCCCTCGGCCGCCCCTCTCCCCTCGCGCTGACAGCCTCCCTCCTCGCCCGGTAACAGCCCCTCGTGTGCGTACTCTCCCCACCGCTCACCCCCTCTCCAACCGCCTGGCGTGTTTCGCTCCGCCGTCACGTGTTGTGTGTGTGGCGCCGGCGCGTCAGCCGTGCTCCTCTCGCTGCCGTCTCCTTCGCTCGGCTCTGCAGTTTCGTCGCGCGCGCCCCCTCATAGCATCACCCCGTGCTTCGCACTTCCTCATACTCCCTTCGGGAAATGCGGGTTTTTTTAACTTTACTTATCTGAGGGATACCCGATTTTCGCTTTTCACATGACTGACAGGCAGCCTGTTCGACGACAACACAATTTGTGGTCACACCCACCAGGAAAGATAACAGCCAAGCACCGGCCAATAACAATCGGGAAAGTTAAGCGTTCCTAGGTTGCTTTGTAATACATAGCATCTTTCGTAACCGTCGTAGTTGTTCTAGGTATCAATATACTTTTTCATAAAGTATATTTTCGCATATTAATATACAACCAACTTTTATTTCTAGGACAATGAATCTTACTTTAGAGTACGTCTTTTATGCGCTATACGATATGAGCATAAAAAATGTTTTTCTACTTAGAATGATGTCGTTGGGTACAGTGGCAATAAATATTTTAATGGTGTCGACATGGTTGCTGCTGCCAAGTCCGCACGAAAAAAAATACGTTAGCCTAGCTTGCACTGGAGGCGCAATGCTGAAGAGACAGTGGAGCTGATGGGTACCTAGCTAGTCCTTGCTTTAGGCTAGGCTAACCACAGCCAAGTCATCCCAGCATTTTCAGGAATTGATTGATTATTGAACAGATTATTGATTAGCTATTTATTGGCTATCGATTAGCTATCGCAAGGTATTGGTCACAGTAATTGAGCTAGGCTAAGCACTACCAAGTCATTCCGAGCATTTTCCAGAACAAATTGATTATTTATCGATTATCGATTAGCTATTGATTGGCTATTGATGACTCACTAATCTTAAGTAGTCACCAACCATGCTTAGCTGAACCATGCTTAACTTAGCCAGGTTCAGCTTCGCTTGTTCACAGGCGTATGTGCCGTTGTGCGTGGACCATTTCTGCATTACCGCTAGGATCGGCCCACATTTCTTTTGGACAACTAACGGAATAACGGCCGGCTTAAACAGCTCCGCTGTTAAAATTGACAGTCTCTGATCTATTCTTAAGTGATTTCAATCCGAAAGCATGAGGAATTTTCTAAGTTATTATCTTAAAATAAATCTCGACCTTATTCTGCCTTATTCCACCTTGCTTTAATTTATACCAAACTTCATCATCATCATCAGCCTATATTTATGTCCACTGGAGTACGAACTTAGTACACCTTATTCCAACTTCATACACCTTAATAACCTTTATCATCATCAGCTATATAGCTGATTCCAACTTGCACGTGCAAATTTCCTGACTTCATCAGCCCACCTAGTTTTCGGCCGTCCTCGACTGTGCTTCCCTTCTCTGGCATCCATTCTGTAACTCTAATGGTACACCGGTTATTCATCCTACGCGTTACATGGCTTGCCCAGCTGCATTTTTTCCTCTTAATGTCTACTAGAATATCGGCTATCCCCGTTTGTTCTCTCATCCACACCGCTCTCTTCCTGTCTCTTAGCGTTAGACCTGTAATGAAGAAGAACAGGGAGCAAGTAGTAGTGGGGCGCTCTTATAGATGTAGGAGGTGAGCGCAGATCGCGAGCTGTTGGCGCCGAGACCGTTGCTCTCTTGTGACTGTGCTGGTTTTTCGCCTGCCGCTTGCCATGAGTAAATCTCGTTATCAAAGCCATGTGACAAGACCAGCACTGGCGAATACGATCGGACACTGTGTTCCTATTAACGCGATAGCGTTAAGGGCCCCGTGTCCCAGAAAATCCGGCGTTGGCGTCGGTGTTGGTGTTGGCTTCGGCGTGGATATCGGCGTTCGCGAAGGAAGAAATCATCCGCAACCACCCCGACCGCGCAGGCCCTTCGTCGTTGTGGAAGGTTTTAGTGAACAAAATATGAATTGCTCATAGTAAAATGCGTCAGAAAAATGGTAAAGTACAACTTAAGCACAACCTACAAACATGGTGGCGTCGGAATGTTATTTCATTGTACGAGAAAACATAATTCCATTAGGAGGAAACTCAAACACAAACCTCTTTTGCCAGCATTTCTACCATAAAAACACCGGCTCACTCGGGTAGCTTACTTGCGAAAATCTTATCCTGATGGCACTGGCAATCCTCGGCAGGACAAAAGTGTGTTTTGGACACGTGCGCGCCGTCGGCGCAATTGCTAACAATTATTAAAATAATGGAAAAATGTCCTAGGGCCTTCACCTTTTAATATAAAACTGACTTATATTGCCCCTGGCAACATGTCTTCCCAGCAATGCATTTCTGTTTCAAAGTGAAACCGACTTTAAGGGGATCGGTGTAAGCGTCATCTTTGTAAGCTGGCTTTCCCACGTTCTGTGTAACAGTGAATGAAGCCTACTTGCTGGATGCGAACGATGCGATGCGAACGGGTCCCGATAAAGCTATCACGTTCTACTCTTAAAGGCGATGCTTAAGCGTCCTCCAATTTTTTCATTCTGTACTTTACGTGTTGGACTCTTAGTGCTTGCCGTGAATTATTTTCCAGTGTTTTGTTAACACCCATCTGAATTATATTGTGATGTGTCTAGCCTAAGTGTGCTCATGTGTATGTAACTGCCTTGTTTGAATAATATGTGTTGTGTTTTGACAACTCTGGGCTCTGACTCGGTCTTTGGACCACAACCGGTGTTCGCTGGCGCACCAGAGGGCCCCTTACTAATTTTCCTTGCTTTCGTGGGGTTGTTTTCGGAAGCTGGAAAGTCGACTTTGGAAGTTGGCCATGCGTTGGCGCCTCATACACGGGGTGTGTGACAGGGAGGGGAGGGGGGGGGGGATCTGGCGGGCGTCCATCTCCTTTGTTCTATCGGTCGTGCGCCTCGCGGCGCTCCCTCGTCAAGGTAATGTGCTGCAGTTGCAAAGCTTAGGCTAGCCGTGATGGCTGCTGTGGTGACATAATCAAGTTTGGGAGATGATTTGAAGCGAGAGCCAGCCCGCAACATTCGCTCGCTGCTCATGCTGCTCTTTGTCACGCTAGAGCTGCGACAGCGAGTGTATGCTGTCAACTAATGAGATATCTTGATTTTTGCCTGTGACTGCGTGGCTCGGCAGTAATTTATTTGGTAAGCGCATGTTTACTGCAATCCGTAGGGCTGATAAAGTCACAACCCCTACATCATGTAGCTGTCTCATGTTTTGATATCATACCAATGCTTTGCCTCTCGGGTATAACTGCAGCTTTTTCTTTCTTTCTCTTCAAATCGCACATAACCTTTATTCCATACATTAGCTATAAGGCGCCCCATATTTCCTGGAAATGCAAACTCTAAAGCCACGTTCAATCTTTTCATGCCATGGGCCAAACTACGTACGCGCTTAAAAAATTAAATTCGGAATGTTTACAACTCGAAACCACGATATTAATTAAGTGAGGTTTTATGGCGCAAAAGCAACTAAGGCTATGGCACAAGTTCAAAACATATAACTTCATGAAAGTGCTTCAAGCAACAAAGATCATTACTTTAAAGCTTGTTTAAGAAACCTGTTTTATCTAAACACTTAAAACATCGTCTAGAGAGGCAATTGCGTTGTGATTACGAGGCACGCCGTAGTGGGCCACTCCTGATTAATTTCTGGCGCCTGAGGTTCTTTAACACGGGCGTTCTTGCATTTCGCCCCCATCAACATGAGGTCGCCGCGGCCGGATTTCGATCCCTCGACCTTACGTACACGCTTTCATAAATTACGCTGCTAGCACTTTGCACGACTGCATGGCAAAGTTCTTTCAAAGGTCGTAAATAACAGGCACAGCTTATACTTTCACAGTGCATCACTCACAACACTTGACCCATTTCCACGCAAAAAAAATTGGGCGCCATCTTTAGCACTCCAAAGATAGTGGACAATATGCGCGTTTGGTGCATGGTTCCTAAATGAAATAATTATTATTGCGATAGCAATTATATGGACACTTCAACCAGACTTCTGCCGTCGGCGTCGCCGTTGCCGTCGCCGTGAGGTTCCGTATAGATTCCACGGGCGATAATATCTTCGCCGTGCGCCATATGCGCGAGCGAAAGCGCGCGTGAGACGTGCGCTATCACGGAGGGCGAACGCATGGCGGAAAGCAAACGCGACCGTCGCGCGAAAGGCCATGGGGGTATGGGAGGGAGGGAGGCGGAGCGGCGCTGTGCTCCGGCACCAAAGGCGTATCTTGCCACTCAATCTCCCGCGCTAAAGCAAGAAACGGGAAGAGGGGGGGAGGGGGCAGCTTTTCTTCTGCCAACATCATCTCCGCTGCCCTTTGCCCGGCGGTGCCGGTCGCCCGCACCGTCTCTTATCTCCACACGGCTCTGACCTTTGTATGCGCTGTGCATTCGCCGCTCAGTTTCCGTTCAAGCGATAGACCGCGCAAACCTGCGCTTGCTGCCAGCGTTTTGACAGTTGTTGGCTGCGGTCATTCAGTGTGATCTATTCATGTTTGTGCGCGCTGACACCACGATTGCTAATTCAGTTAGTAAGCCAATGTGTCCAAGTTTATGCAGCCGATAAAACTACTATCCCTACTCCGAATAGCTCTTTACTAATTTGCTATCGCAAACATTTTTTATTGTTTAAAAATTATGGCAATAATAATTACAAAAAAATTATAAATAAATTTCCGCAGAACCTCCTCAGGAGTTGCCTATGTATGCGTAAGCATTGTTCCACTTGCCCATCTCTACACGCACCCGGTGTCATTATCGATGTTCGGAAATCATTGATATTGGTACTGATTATCATTGATAGTGATAATCAATGTTATCCAACTTGATCCGGCCAGTATTAACAGCACGTCGCCTACACGAACTGCTGCGGATAGTGGTGCAAGCTGTATTTCTGACGAAAGCAAACTACTGCAAGTTGCGGCGCCAGGGGCGCAATGACGTTGCGATCATTATAATCCGTTACGGCTCTTTACCGCCTTATCCATCAGCGTTGAACCATTATGAGCCTTGACCAACGGTACTCGCGCGTCAGCTGCGTGTGGCGCAACCGCGTGGGCCCTATCTTGAAAGCGATCTGCGAAGCGCACAGAAAGTGCCGAATGCTCATATATTCGTATGCGCTGTGTCATCGATTTATTTGCGTTGAAGCGAGCGGCGGCCGCGTTTGGCGCAGCCGCGCGGGGCCTGTCTTCAACAATATCTGCGATGGGAACAGAGTACGCCGAGTGCGGATAGCTTCTTCCGCGCTGTTTTCTCGCCGCTTACTTTGCTTTGAAAGCGAATGGTCTTACATGACAGACGGACGGACCGGTTCCCTAGATGCGTAGGCATAGGAATGCTTAAGCATTTAAATGGCTGACATCCTGCAACACAACCAAAACAATTCGTCTCCGGCATTGCTACTCAAAGCCAAGATATCTCATTGAAACTGTGATATTTACATTTATGTACTGGCAAAAATCTAGGTGGTAATTGGTCATCAGATTTAGATTTGTCTCTTCACACAATGTACAGCCTCCCGCATTTTTAGCTATATCACCAGAAAACACTATAATATGGTCGTACATGGTCCTGAAGGGAACATCGCATTAGATGACTCTTGCACAGGAGAATGCAGTGCACTGAAGATTACTTCTTCCGCTCTCTCTGATTATCGCCGCTTAAAGGCGTTAAAATGATGCCTGATGGACGCTCGCGCGACATAGCTAAAAAGGCGGAAGGCTGTGCGTTACTGAAGAAGGTAACTGCGTTCTTGGTCGTCTACGTCGTAACCTTTATCTAACATTTCTTACGTAAGACTACTCGCCTATCAGACATTAATCAGACCAAAACTTGAATGTGGTGCTTTGGATCCTGTAACCAATGTAACCTTAGGAACACGATAGAATCTACACAACAACGTGTACCACAATTAACTTTCTCAAATTATTCATGTCACTCAAATATCACACAACTAAAGCCACTTGCTAACACTACAAGCCTTTCATTACGCCGCAGAATAGCTCTTCAGTGCTTGTTCTTCAAGCGTTATCACGCGTCACCTCATACTCCCATCATAAAGCCAGCTGCGCATAATCAGATCGCATCAAGGGCGGGAGGGGGAAATAAACTTTATTATATAGAGAGGGGAGAGGGAATGAAGCCCAGGCTGGACAGGGGGACTAGGTCGGGGCCCAGGGAGCCGCAACACTAGCCGACCACTCGGCCAGCCTGGTTGGAATTTAAATGACCAGGTCTGTCGACCACAGTGTTCATTCCCACACCTCCGGTGATCGAGCTTACATCGTGAGCTCTCTAGGGGGCGGATTGCTGTGGCATCCCCATATAACGTGGTCCTGGCTCGCCTGTGCCAGGACACAATATGTGCATTTTAATACATTATCATTTTAGATGCGAGAGCATCTTATGCTCGGGGCAGTGTCCGTTCTGCGGCGTCCGCACCCATACCGCGCATGCGCAACTCTCCCTCATTCTCCTCTCCTACGCCGGTGTGCGCTCTCCTCCTCTCCGCCACAGGTGTGGCGCAGCAAATCCTTGCATATATCTCTCCCTCTCTCTCTAAGGGTACGCCGGTAGGCGGCGCAAGTGTCGCGGCCACGACCTACTGAACTCCAGACCTGCACAGATCTCCCTGCTCCAGCACGCCTGGTCTAGTTCACCCCTTTTGCCGCTAGGGATAGAACGTACGAGCAGAGTGGCGCTAGCTATAACCTGTTCGCTGTCGTCTGCTTCTGCGATCTATTCCAGCACTCGTGCCGCTACTTCGGCATCCACAGCTCTTTTACACTGTTTGTAAATGCATAAATTCAGGAAAATAAAAAATAAAACAAAATTTGCGAATGATTTCTTCTCATTTCAATCTCGAGATACAGTAGGAAGAGTGGTGCAAGAAAGGAAAACAACGAGTACAGCCGGCAGACCTCCCGTTGCCTTCGCAGTAGGGGTGAAAATTTATTACCAGAAGATTCATAGGATAAAATATAGTACAATGGAGTAATAATGAAATACAATAATAAAGAAATTGATATATTGATATGAACAAGGAAATTTAAACGAATCACGCAGACAATATGTATACGCAGACCACACACAAACTGCGTGAATCTGCAGACGCTGCAGAAGGCATGTAACTTCAGCCTCGGCTACATGCAGCTTGCTTAAGTTAATTACAGATGGGATAACGTAAACGATCACATTATGGTATACTGCTGTGTGCCATCATGTAAATGAGAACAAAGTAAGGACTCTATATCTATAGCATCAGTTTTCACAGTTTCATAAAAGCTTTGCGATGCATATTTGACGGGCCGAACAAACATGTAAACAATCACTCGATCAGTTAATTTTTTTTCTTGTTTGGAGCGGCGCGAAATTTCCGCATAATGGCAAAACTAGAAAGAATTCGTGTGCTATTTTACGCGTCTTTACATAGCACTGCCATGAGTACACTTAAACAATTTTGACATACTAGCTGTTGTCTTCGCAAGAAATTGTCACATATGCTAGCAGTTCGCCACAGAAGAGCAGGCGCACACATTCGAACGCCGCCCAACCGCCCGCCGAGTAGCAGACGAACAGGTTATAAAAGCGCCACCTATGGCCACCAGTTGAACGAAAGTGGGTGCAAGCGGCTCCCATAGAAGCCGGATATCTGTGCAGGTCTGGAGTTCCAGTAGGTCGTGGTCGCGGCGCAGTATAAAACGTGCGTTCGCTGTGCTTCCGTAATTCTCTCTCTGTGCAACGATGTGCAAAACGCCATGAACAACGTCAACGTCAGCGGCAGCGGCAGCGCCACAGCCGCAGAGCAAAGGAAGGCTCGAGAAGCCGAACGTAAACGTCAGCATCAGCAAGCGGACCCCGAACTTCGGGCCAGGGAAGCCGAACGTAAACGTCAGCGTCGGCAGGAAACTTCTACGGAAGCAACACGGGCTCGGTACGCCGAAGTGGAACGTAAGCGTTATCAAGCCGACCCCGAACTCCGGACTCGGAAAGTCGAAGCGCAACGGCAGCGTCGAGCGGCAGCTCTCGATCCCGAAGCGACGAGGCAACGCTAGTCTGCGGCCAGAGCAGCAACACGTTCGAGGCCATTTCAACGCCCGGGATTCGACGGTGCTGACGCGTGGTTCAAGCGCGACTTCCTCGATCGGAGCTTCGGGCACAGCTGCAACGTGTGCGACCAGCTTTGGTTCGACAACCTTTGCGATGCATTTCCCAAGATCACAAGCAACCCACCACCATCAGGGGAACGTGCATAGACCTCGTCTTCGCAAATTTCAAACTCGACCCTCTGCAGCAAGACCCATTGACGCTACACTTCACCCACCACAAAGCCATCGTCTTCAAGATACCGCGCGCACCGATACTAGGAATCACGTACGATCTCTAAATAAAGACGCAACAACCCCGTACAAACGCCTCCTCTCTTCTCAATACATTCTCTCTAACTTTGACTGGGTTGTGTTGCCAAGTGAAACGAAACGGAAACTCGATGCGCACCCCCCGCGATGCTTTCGCATCCCACCATGGTTGCCGGTAGGGTGTGATGTTGTGATTTTTTTAAGATGGCAGCTAGGAGCGCGGGGCTTATAACGCTATGGGTTTGCCGCCGCCTGAGAGTTGTGGCATGCGGCATGTGTAAGAAAGTCGTGCGGTGGCTGATAGAGTCGACGTTCTTCTCTGTAAATGTTCAGCCGATCACCGTAACTTAGGACTGCCCTTTGGGAGTCCGGTACATGAGGCTGGCCCCCCATCTGGTTAGTTGTTGCTCGGGCAGCAAGGTGGGCCGCATCGCTTCCCGGATTTGCCGTGTGGCCAGGCACCCAGACGAGTTTGATCTCTTGTTGTATATAGTATTTGAGGTATATTTTGGCTCTTGGGCTGACAGGCCCCGACATATAAATTTTAATGGCGGACATGCAGTCGGATAAGACGAACCGAGTTCCCTCGATGGTCGTTCATCGAGCAATCGCCGCTTTCTCGGCTTCCGAGATTGAGTTTGCTAGAATTTTCACTGACTGAAGCGTTCGACCGAGGACGTCAGCCGCAGCTATAGCGTATGTCTGGCCTGCCTCGTGAGTAGCGTCCACGTAGGCGGCAGGTTTCTCATGCAGTCTTTTCAGTAGTGAGGACGGGCGTGCTTTTCGTCTTGCGGTGTTGTGGCTTCCCATATTTTAAGGTAGGGGGGGGATTTTTATTTTACCCCTGATGTGACTGGGGATTATGATTCTCTCGGTCAGACCCTGCACCGGCTGTAGGTTCATGTTTTTAAGGGCCCGTTGTCCTTGTTATGTGCAGGAGAGGCGCCATAGCTCCGGCGCTCTCTGCGCTTCGATGATCTCTTCTACTGTCTTGTGGATTTCCAGCTGCCATAACTGGTCATTGCTGTCCCAGCTCTGTATCCCGAGAGTAGCTCTGTAGACTGATCTTATCATGCAGTTGATTTTGATTAGGTCGGTCTTTCTAGGGTATAAGAATGGGCATGTATAGGCTATTCTACAAATGAAGAAGGCTTCAGGCAGCCTGTTGGCGTCCTCCTCCTTGAGGCCTAATTTTGTTCCAGTCACCCTTTTTAGTAGCCCCGTCAACTGGCGAGTTGTGGTCTGTAGTGGTTTAATTGTTTCTTGATTCACTAGGTTGTCCTGTAGCAGCAGCCCGGGCACTCTATGGTGGAGACCACTGGGATGATAGAATTGTTCATTGTGTAGCGGAGAAGAGGGACGATACAGTGGGGCATCCTCACTAGCACTGTCTAGTGAGTCAGTCTCTCCAGCGTATTGCTCGGAGTACGCCGCTCGCGCTCGGGGTTCCCTGGACTGATCCAATGGTTGGCCTAACGCTAGAGTCCAATAAACACCTTTACAAGTGGTGGAGAGTGCTAAGCTCTAAATAATCCTGGAGCTTCGATTCCGTGCCATCCATTCCACAATGTCTCAAGACGCATCTCAGCAGACGACCCAGCAAACGCCTCCTGAACCCTCAGCCGTATATGCTCTGGTCTACCTCGCCACAAAAATCCTCCTGTTTTCAGCGGTACAGACGACAACGACGCGGAAGACTGCTGTCCACGTACGAGAGAGTAAGCGTGATCAACAAATGGGATGATGCTGCGAAACTGAGCAACGTGCTCTTTTACCTCGCCGTGGCAAGCCTCCTGTTCAACAACCACGAGACAGAAATTCCGACATGGTCCACCTTCAAGACCTTATTAGTACCTATGTTTGGTCATCCTGCTGCGCGCAAGGTGCGAGCAGAATCACGCTTGCTCACCCGTCGCATGTAAAACAGTCCGCTTTGAATTTGATGCCTCCGCCCGCCGCGCTATCGATCAAGGAATCACCGAGGTCTTGCCATACGAACGCCAAAGTGTTGTTGCGCCTGCGCCACTGAGCTACGCCGGGGTCGTGGCACCACCCCTACAGGCACCAGCACCGCTCAGCTACGCTGAAGTAATCGCGAGGCCCCACCCACTCTCTCTAGGTGTGCCTCTCACTTATGCGGACGTCGTGGCTAGGCCACAAGTGCAGCTCACCATACAGTCCTATCACCAGCCGCTCCATGCAGCGCGTCCTCCGACGTGGACGGAACCAGCCACAACGAACCGGTGGCGTACATCCGACAACCGGCCTATAAGTTTTGCCAGAGGCTACGCCCGTCACGTGGCCCATTACTGTAACCGTGTGCGGCCGCCCATCACCACATCATCCATGACAAGCCGTTCGACCCGTCCATATTACGACCCACCTTCCGGCGTGTCACCGACATACCGCCCGCCTCCGAACACCCACCGTTCACCATCTCCACACCATCGCTCGTTATCGCCGATGCGGCCTCGTGCCATCACTCGAGAAGAGGAAAACTAACAGTCGCAGTCCAACAGGCAAGGGCTGAGACACCATCAAATTGCACAAGTCCTTATCGCAGCCCGTCCAATGTGATAGAAGTGTTTGTCTACGGTGTCTGCGCATCTGCACTTGTGGACACAGGAGCATCCGTATGTGTTATGGATGCCGAACATTGCCGCTTACTTGGGAAACTCATGACGCCCCTTTGCAGGACTATCCCTTCGCACAGCCAGAGCTCAGCGTGTTCGACCCTTGGCGTCTTGCAGCTGTTCGTGTTGACATTCAGGACGTTTTATACGCCATAAAATTTATCATCATTTCCTCCTGCTCTCACGATGTCATCCTCGGCTATGATTTTCTCTCGCGCCACAATGTCGTTATCGATTGCGCACAGGCCGAAATAGAACTCTCACCGCTGCTAGGTTTGACGCCCACTGACACTCCATCGCTTTCCAGGTTCCTCCCAACGCCTCAACGGTCGTGTCCATGCACTGCAGTGGTCTCTCGAACGCCGTTGCATTACTTTTGCCGTCTGGCCGCTTCCTCGCGAGGAAGAGCCTGTTGCTACCTTTTGCGAACGGTCCACAAAGGACACTAGTGCAATTTTCGTTGGCAACTCGTGCAACGTCATCGACGACGTGCAACTTATCGACGTGCCCGACGACCCCAATTGCGCAAGCTACCGTACGCTCAGTGCTGTTTCTACATATGACGCATTGCCCCGAGATGTATTTGGTTTATCCATCGCTGGAACCCTTACAGCGGCCCAGCGTTCCCAGTCACAGTCTCTCTTCGAAGAATTTCGTTTGTCTTTCGACGTGGGGCAACTTTCCCTGGGTAGCACATCAACTGTAACGCACGAAATCGACACTGGCTCTCAACCACCATTCCAGCAACGCCCGTATCACGTTTCTCCCACTGAACGTCGTGTGATTAACGAACAAGTCGACGACATGCTCGAAGCGAAGTAATTCGACCTTCTAAAAGTCTGTGGACTTCTCCTATCGTCCTTGTTAAAAAGAAGCATGGCTCCTTAAGGTTTTGCGTCGATTATCGCCGCCTCAACAAGATCCCTCGCATAGACGACGCAATAGACTGCCTACAAGTAGCCGAATTCTTTTCATCTCTGGATTTGCGTTCATGGTATTGACAAGTGCCCATGGAAGAAGTCGATTGGCTGAAAACCGCCTTTATAAAGCCTGGCGGCTTGTACGAGTTCAACGTCGTACATTCTCGACTTTGTAATGCACCCGCGACCTTTGACCGCATGATGGACATAGTTCTGCGAGGCTTAAAGTGGCACACATGTTTGTGCTATCTTGACAACGTCGTAGTTTTCGCTCCTGACTTCACCACGCACGGCGTGTTTTGACGTGTTTATCGAATGCCAGCCTACAATTAACTTTAAAGAAGTGCCGATTTGCTGCACGGCAACTCACGATACTTGGCTATGTCGACAAACTTCGTGCCGTTGCCGAATTCCCACAGACAACGTCCATCAAAGAATTGCGCGGTTTCATCGGTCTGTGCTCCTACTTCAGACGCTTCATTCGGAATTTCGTCGCCATCGTATCGCCCCAGACGAAGCTCCTAGGGAGCAACGCGCTCTTTACCTCGCGGTTATCAGAATGCGACGAGGCTTTCGCGAATCTTCGTCGTTTGCTGACGTCCCACCCCCCCCCCCCCAATTTTACAGTCACTACGACCCGACGACCCCAACAGAGGTACACACAGATGCCAGCGGTGTTGGCCTTGGCGCTGTCCTCGCGCAGCGCAAGCAAGGGTTCCCTGAGTATGTACGATCGGTTAAATCGAGAAAAAAAAAATTTTTTTCTGCACAGTAATACGGATACAAATGGTGCAGTGCTTGCACGTGCATTCTACTGAGTAAAATACAAAGAACTACTTGGTTTTAGCGCTTTGGTTTTAGCGCGACCTAAGATGCTGCCAGAGTCCAAGGACTTCGAGCCGACACCTGAGGACACTAAAAGCAAAGTGCCGGCACTTTAAATAAAGTTTATTTCTTCTTCTTCGCGATCGTGTTCCGGTCATATTTGTATGGCCGCCCATTTGATGTCGTCATGGACAACTAGGCACTATTTTGGCTGTCGTCATTGAAAGATTCGTTCGGACGTCTTGCACGTTGGGCACTTCGTCTGCAAGACTACGATATCCGCGTGCTCTACCGCAGCGGACGACAGCACTTGGCACCGACGCCCTCGCGCGCTCTCCCTTGGCTGACAGCAATGTGCGTTGCCCTGTATCTCGGTTTACTGTGTCTTCCATCGACCTTCACACCATCGCTTCCGAGCGGCGCAAAGACCCCTGGATTGCCTCGATAATATGCTTGCTCTCTGATCCATCGACCAGATCGACCACTCGCTCGTTGCGCCATCAAGCTCACCATTTCGCCATTCGCGACGACCTTCTTCACCGACGCAATTACAGTTCCGACAGCCGCCAGTAGTAGTTAGTAGTGCCTCGCAGCCTACGTTCTGAAATATGTGCAACTTTTCACGCCAATCCAGTGTGCACACTCTGGCATTTTCAAGACTTACCAGCGCCTTCAACAGCGGTACTACTCGGAGCGATGTAGAGCTACGTTCAGAAGTTCGTAACGCCCTTTCCCCGATTGCCAGCGCCGGAAATATTCATCTCGCCTCTCTCCAGCTAGTCTGCAACCTTTACCTTGCCCTACCCGGCCCTTTGGGTGCGTCTGCATCGATTTGTAAGGGCCCATTCCGATGACATCGCATGGAAACCGCTGGGCCATTGTGGTAGTTTACCACCTGACGTGATTCGTTGAAGCTGTGGTGCTTCCGGCAGTTACAGTGCGCGATGTTGCTTCCTTCCTGCTTCGTCGATTCATCCTACGTCATGGGCCACTCAAGTAGCTACTCAGTGACCGCGGACCTGTCTTCCTCCTCGAAGTAGTTGATGCTACTCTCAAAGAGTGCCGGGTTGTTCATGGCAAGACAACGGGGTACCATCTTCAAACCAATGAACTCACGGAACACTTCAACCGTACGCTCGGCGACATGCTCTCAATTTACGTCGCCTCCAACCACATGAATTGGGGTGCCATTCTGCCCTTCGTAACCTACGCTTACAATACCGCTACGCAGAACAATACTGGCTTTTTGCCATATTTCTTATTGTACGGTCGGCACCCATCGCACACCATCGACGCAATGCTACCATACCGGCCGGATGCATCATAATGTGCGACCATTTCTGATATGGTGAGACATGCCGAAGAGCGCCACGACCTCGCCCGTCCCTTTACCTCCAATGCCCAAGAGCGCCAGAGAGCACTGCTGGTGACCACTTCTGCGCCCACCTTTCTTCCTGGAGAGCTTGTGTGGCTCTCGGTTCCTTCCGCTGCACCTGGTCTGTCTTCCATGTTCCTGCCCAAGTACGAAGGTCCCTACCACATCGTCGAGCGTGCATGACCCGTCAAGTATGCGATTGAGCCCGTTGAACCGTCTTCGGACACGTGCCGTCGTGGACGAGACATTGTCAACATCGAGCGCCTCAAGCCGTATTATTATCCACTAATAGTGGCGAGCTGCTAGGTTGCCGGAGCGCACCCTTTTCATCCCCGGGGTAATTGTAGCGAAGAGAGGGTCCATACTATGAGGCATCCTCGCCAGCGCTGCCTATTGGGTCAGTCTCTACAGCGCATTGCTCGGACAACGCCGCGCGCACTCGGGGTTCGCTGAACTGATCCATCGGTCGGCCCTAACGCTAGCGTGCAATAAACTCTGTTACAACTGTTATTTTGAAATTGTCTTTGACTGCTTGAGGTATTTGATCGCCGTTAAAGAGCTCTGACTTTGCCGACGAGCATACTAATCCGTTGCATTTGACATGAGCTTACACAGTCTGCAGCTCTTTGGAGTGATTCAATGACATCTACTCTGGAGCCCGACCTGGTCCAGATGGTCACGTCATCGGCATTTATCACATGTCTAAAATGCGGTATGCGGTTGAGTTTGTCTGGGAGTCCTCTCATAGTGCAGTTGAACAGAAATGGCGAAAGGACCACTCCTTGAGGCGTGCCGCGCGCACCTAGCTGAATTTCAGTGGTGTTATTGTTGCCGAATTGCAAGGTGGCCGTATGGTCCTTGAGAAAGGCCAATGCGTAGCTATATGTGCGCTCCCCCACCTTCATGTCAGACAGATTTTGACGGATAGCTTGATTGGCCACGTTATCAAATGCTTTTTGAATGGCCCAGTACAGTTCTTGTTCTGTCTGGAATCCCCGGGTCTGCGATGTCCCTTTCAATTTGCCACGTCTCGTCTTGCGTGCACATCCCTGGGCGGAAACCGAACATCGTAGGCGGCAAGAGCTGGTTTGTTTCCACGTTTTCCACCTGGCCTTATGAGGATGACATGTTCGAGGGCTTTGCCTAAACACGAGACCAGTGTCTAAGATTTGCTGTGTTTAGTGGCTTGCCCGGTTTGGGAGTGAAAACCACCTACGCCTCCTTCCATTCTTTATGTATAATGCCGGAGCGACAAATCTGGTTAAACAGTTTGGTGAGACTCTGGATGGACTTTGTCATCTAAGTTCCTCAGCATTTTATTGGTTACTCCATCCTTTCCGGCTGCGGAGGTGGTCTTCAAGTCGGCCTGCGCAATTTGGACCTCCGCCTCGGTGATGTCTTCGTCCAAGTTGTCGTTTGTATCTCCTTTGTGCGGAATCTAGGCATTGTCGTCTTTATCTGTCTTCAGGTACCTGGAGCGGAGGGAACGGGTGATGTCTTCATTCGAGCCCGGAAGCGCGTGGACTAGCTTCTGCATTCTTCTTTGTGCGGGCCCTTTGGTACTTTCTGAGTCTAGCAAGTGTTTCTACGGCGCCGGAACCTTTCACGTTGTACACCGGGGACCTCGTTTATGCCTAATTAATTAATAATTAATTCGCCTTGGCGCTCGTTGGCCACATCTGGCCCTTGCGCCAATAAACCACATTAATCAAGCAATCAATCAATGTTTAATTAATGTCATTAATTTATTTATGCGTGAAATGAGCTCCAGGGGCACGGCCGCGTTCTTCTTCGGAAAAGTATTCATTTTTTCCATGGTCCGTGCGGGATTGAAAACACACAACATACACACACTCTCTGCGCACAAACCATGCATGTTTTCAGCAACAAAACCAAAAAAGTCGGGACGGCGACACACACAACCGGAGTGGCTGCGAGAACCAATGTGAACTTGTGGCCAGACGAGTTTGAGTAAAGCGCTAAAACCAAGTAGTTCTTTGTATTTTACTCAGTAGAATGCACGTGCAAGCACTGCAGCATTTGTATCCGCATTACTGTGCTGAAAAATTATTTTTTCTCGATTTAACCGATCGTACACGTAAATTATTTACGTATCCTCGACACCAGACGACATACTTGACCCGAAAAGTGTTACTTTCGAAAGTAATACTTAAGTGTCCTTTTTGAAGTACTCTCCTAAAACTTTCCTAACACTTGTACTTTTCCCGCACTTATTGACGCCCTACTTAAGTTCCGTTTGCGAATACGGGCCTTAGAGTAAAGTAATGGGTGTTTCCCAATTTATAGTAACGCTTAGTTAAATAACGCACTACAAAATGTGCAAACACTTCAACCCCTTAAAGGGTCTAGTTCTTCATGGATGGTTTCCATAACATTTGCCGTTCAATTTACGAAGATGCGTGCGCAGATGCGTGCGCGTGCGCAGGTCACTCTCGCGAGCGGCGTTGTCTTCAGCCGGTGTAAAGAGAGTACGCGGCTTGCATTCGGCTGGTTATTTTCGATCGCTCTCCTCCATCTTCGAGCGCTCTGAGGGGCTCCGACCCCTGTCGTCAGAGCAGTCGTCGAGATTGAGAGCGTTTTCAGGAACGTCATCACAACATAGCGTCACCGCTGTAGGCGACGGTCCACTGTAAACTAGGCAACCTATAGGCCGCTGCATGCCGGCGTCTCAACGAACACTCGTCCCACCGGCACGTCCGTCGTTGCCGGGAACGTTGGAGAGGCGAAACATTGGATGAGGGCAGTAGTCACGTAGTTTTGCATCGGCCATTTCCTCTCTAGAGTGTGAGTCACACATTCGGCTTGCGCTGCTTGTCCTCTACCTCCGAGTTCGGGAAACGCCGGGTCAGTCCGACCCTGCTTCGGGGATGGAAGTTACCAGCCGAAGATACCTTTAGTTTACGCCATCGCCAGTATTTTAGTTAACGCTTTGGCGCCATCAGTGTCAGATTTCCTAAACCTTTGCCGTTCTATTTGCGACGATCCACGTGGGCTGATGACGCTTCATTTGGGGCGACACTGATTCGGCGTTCACAACAAGGAATGCTTCACACCTATATTTGTTGCTCAGGGTACATCGGCATTTGCAGTCAGAATACTTATTCAGTACGTTGTCAAAACACCGAATTTAAAAGCAGTAACACAGTACTTCCGCTTTCGAATGCGCGCTTTAGTGCTTTTGCAATAAACGACAAAAGATGTCCTCTGAAATCGAAGCTTTCCTTGTTTACCTCCCAACCGTTAACCTTAACATGGCTGCTGGGTGCTCTCGATCTAGACGACTGTCCATTTCGGCCGCCGCTGTTTGTCTCGATCTCGCCTTGCGAAAAGGAAACAGGTGCACCCAGATGCCGCTACCTCTCAGGGGCACCTCAACGTTTAAAACCGAAACTTTTATTGCGACCTTCGCCTGGTTTGGTGACAGTTGACGCTGCGGCCTGGCCAGTCCCTTGCAGAATAGACCCTCCAATCACAGCGGAGCATGCGCGCAGCGCGTACCGCTGGGTTCTTTGCACCACCACCAGATGGCGTTCGCCTCTGCGCATCCGCGGCTGCCGCGACAGCGGCCATGCGGGGGATACAAAAAAAAAAACAGGGACACTTGAGACTGCTTACGTGTGGGAGCATTATAGTGCGTTTCGTGAGATGTATTTTTTCTGCACGTTACTAGTCCGTGCAAGCTCTTGCCTGCGTTCTGACTGCGCCTCGTCAAGGCCAAATGAAAACGCGCTCGCTTACCGTTCACATACCAGTTCATACTTGAAGGACCGCTCAGCGCCGTTCAATTGGACATTAATGTTTTTAATGCCAAAACATATGTCACATGAGGCAGAAAATCCTGCGTTATCAAGCAATGGTACCAAAAATGGTTGATGCCACAAAGGGCAAAAACACGTCAAAAATTCTCGGATTGATGTAACATTTCTGAGGGAGGTTCCTGTAAACAAATTAAGTTGACGGCTTTAAAAAAAATGTCGCAGTTTCACCCGAAAGGCGAAGCATCAATTGCGATAGCAAACTGGTAGAGAGATATTCGGAGTAGGGATAGTAGAGTAGCTTTATCGGCCGCATAAACTTGGACACATTCGCTTTCTAACTGAATTGACAAGCGTGGTGTCATCGCGCACAAGCAAACATGAATAGATCACGCTGAATGACCGCAGAAAACGACTGTCAAAACGCTGGCGCGGCCGCTGCAGCGGGCGAAGAATCGTGCGGTCTATCGCTTCAACGGAAACTGAGCGGCGAATGGACAGCGCATAAAGGTCAGAGCCGTGTGGAGACACGGCCGGGCTCGACTGGCGCGCGCGCTCACTCGCTTCTTAAGAAGCGAGTGCGCGCGCCAGTCGAGCCGGGCCGTGGTGGAGATAAAGAGACAGTGCGGGCGACGGCCACCACAGCCAGTGCAAGCGTATTTGTTGGCAGAGTAGAAGCTGCTTCCCCCGTCCCTCCCGCGCTGCCTCCCCGCTTTTTTTTTTTTTTTTTTGCTTTCGCGTGGGAGATTGCGTTGCCAGTTCTCCTTGCGCTGGGTTGCAAGATAAGCATTTGGTTCCGTAGCACAGCGTCGCCCCGTCTCCCTCCCCCTCATACCCCCACGGCCTTTTGGGCGACCATCGCGTTTGCTTTCCGCCGTGCGTTGGCTCTCCGTGATAGCGCGCGTCCCCCGCGCGCTTTTACTCACGCATACGGCGCGCGGCGACGATTTTATTGCCCTTAGAACCTATACGGAACCTCACGGCGACGGCGACGACGACGGCGACGACGACGGCAGAAATCCCGTTGAAGTGTCCATATAAATGCTATTGCAACAAATCTTATCTGCGGCTTACTAAAGGTGTGTTACGTGCGTGCGTGATCGTACGCATCATGTCGCCGCCATGCGGCTGACTAAACGTGTGGCCTAGTGCGTGCTTCATTGAGCACGTGACAGCGCAGAGAATGGACAGGAGGTGGCGCCACATCATCGGTGGTGTGTCTACTGCGATGGACTGTGAAGCCCCTACCTCAGTGGCAACTGCGAAACGTGGAGATGATGGTGACATAATCACGACATATCTACCATTAGAGATAGCGGATCGCATAGCTTGAAATAAAATTCAGCGTACAATGTGCAGCTTCTCCAAGAGGCATTACATGCCGTCATCAGACAGCATCATCACTTGATGAAAACGTCATCACGTGACATCACGTTTGACGTCACGAGGTCATTTGATTATGTCATCAGACGATATCGTCATGTGACGATGCCGTTGTTCTCGTATATTCAAATTACATTCCGAAGCTATCACGTCTGCAGCTTGTGTGTTTGAGAAATTCAATTAGTTCAAACTCGTACTTGTGTTTGGCTAATTGCTTAGGAGAAGTAGGATTTGAAGCTAAACATTTCGACAGAATTACCTGTCTGGTTGGGAAAATCGATTAAGACTTAGAGAGTGACTCCAACCAAATAAGGGAATATATTAGCGCGACGTCTCTGAGCCAATTCGGCTCCTTCTTCACGGGGTATTCTTTGGAGGTGGCGATGTGCCGCTTTTAGAAGGTCCATCGTAAGAAAGGAGGAAGGGAGAGAGAGCGGAAGGTAGGGAAACCCCTGACAGGACACCTGTTCTTGACAGACGAAAAAGGCGGAAGGGGGGGGGGGGGGGGAGAGATCTGCGGCGTTGCTGGTCGGCTGGATTGAACGATGCTGGGGGCGCTTTGCCCGCGGGAATTCCGGTGAAGGGGCGAGGGGGGGGGGGGGGAGAGAGATGTTTTGGTATAGGTGACCTAGAGCGGGGTGTTCTTTCTTTCCTTCGGCGCATGTCCCAGGTCATGTACATACACAGAGCGTAGGCAGCCCTGCACGCGGTTTATTTTACCCGCCTTATTCTGAATGTGCCACGACTCCGGTAGCAGCCTTTTTTGCCAGTTCGTCTCTATTTGAAGGATTTGGGTTTCTTGGAAAGAGATCTCGTGGTCGGCGCCTTCGGAATGGTCGGCGACGGCGCTGCGTATTATTTATTTATTTCAAAATACTGTCAATCCTCTGGCGAGGATTGTTACAGGAGTGGGAACAAAGTATCAACATTACAAAAGCATGGGTAACAACTCACTCAAGCAAAAATTTCACATTCATGCGCAACTGTCTCTTATTTTCAAGGAAACATTTGTAATACAGGTATATATACATATAATATGCAAACATTAGAATACAGTGGTTTCAAATGAGAAGAACACAGGAACGGACGAAGAAAAGAAAAGTTAAACACAAAGCCTACAAATGGACGTAAATGGTTAAGAATTGGGAGCTCCGGGATGAAATTCTCAAATCTTTCTATAAACCTTTCTAGTGTTGTCTGGGCTACAACAAGTGGGTCAAGAACATTCCATTCCCTTATTACTCGAGGAAAAATAAAAACGGAATGTATTGTTTTCACAAAAATATTCTTTACACATTTGGTCATGTTTTTGGCGCGTTTTCACTTTTTCTTTAGCAGTAGCGAAGGCTGTGGCATTTGTTTTAAAGTGACCGTTTAACAATTGATCAAATAATTTCAGACGATGTATTTTGGCTCTGTCACAAAGTGTAGGCAACTCTGCTCGGCGCAGTAGCTCAATAGGGGAATCAGTTCGCTTGTAGCTGTTAAAGGTAAATCTTGCTGCCTGGCACTGTACGGCTTCCAGCATATAAATGCTGGTTTTTGTGTATGGTAACCACACTATATTCGCATATTCCAGCATCGGCCTAACAAAAGTGATGTACGATAAGCGCTTTGTATCTGTGGTAGCGTAACGTAGTGTTCGTTTGAGGAAAAACAACTCATTCATTACTTTTTTCGTCACCTGTTGCACATGCGCAGCCCAGCTGAGATCAGATGAAACCAAAACTCCCCACATATTTGTACTGAGTCATAGTACGATGGGTGCTGCCATCAAAGGTATATGGAAATAACAGTTTACTTTTTTTCTTGCTTATGTTCATTGCGACCGTTTTTTTTTTTCAGAATTAACTACCATCTGCCAGTCTCGGCACCACTGGGCTACATTGTGCAGGGAATTGTTAAGGGTGATTTGGTTATTAATGTCTTTAATTTCACTGTAAAGCATGCAATCGTCTGCGAATCATGTAATTTTAACGTTTACTGTTTCAACGATACCATCTATAAATAACAAAAACAAGAGAGGGGCCAGAACAGTTCCCTGTGGGACACCCGAAAGGACCTTGACTTTGTCGCAGTTAGCACGAACTGGTAGCGATAAAAAAGGTAGTCGCTTATCCAGCCAACTACAGGACCATTGGCGAGTTTTTCTATGAGTTTTCTGATCAGTTTAGAGTGAGAAACACGGTTGAAGGCCTTATAAAAATCTAAAAAAGCTACGTCGATTTGTAATTGTTCATTTATTGGTAGCCCAAAGACATGTCAAGCCTCTACGAGTTGCGTGAAGGTAGATAGTCCACTTCTGAATCCGTGCTGAGAATGGGAAATCAGATTGTTTTCTTCCACGTGCTTAGTTATTAATTTTAAGATAATGTGCTGAAGAATTTTACAGCTAATGCATGTCAAAGAGATGGGCGTGTAGTTGGATGGGGCTGAAGTGTCACCAGATTTATGTACCGGTACTACTTTCGCGATTTTCCAGTCCGCTGGAAGACGGCCATCACGAATTGATTTTGTAAATATGATATCAAGATATCTGCTAATCGGTTCAGCATAGCGCTTCTGGAAGCTGTTCGGCATGTCGTCCGGACCACAACTTTTTTTATCAAGCTGTAAGAGCAGCGAAACGATGCCAGGTGCTGTGATGCTTAAAGACTGTAATGATATACCTCGACCTACGTGACTAGAACTTCCTGCAATCTTTACGTTGTTATCGGTATGAATTGAACTTGTTTGCTTTTATCTTGTCCTCCTCAGCTGAAGACGCAGCAGGTGTCGCCCGTTTTGCACTCATGTAGCGTCAGAATATATATGGCGAGTTCTTGATAAATTTTTGTAGGGCGTGTCCAAAAAAGTGCTCCGTTGCGTTTCGTAGTTTGCCTTTCAGAGTCGACGCCAATGATGCAACTTCAGAGCTAGCACTTCCTAGCGCTTTTTTTTGGTCTTTCTAACACGTCTGATTTTGCGCTTTAAGTGAATTATGTCGCGGTTAATCCATGGATTGTGTTTTTTTGTTACCTGTTTTCGCGTAGGGATGAAGTTGGATATACAATGCATGATGTGATGTTTAAACTGTGCCCACACTTCATCTATGCCTGCGTTACTATCTGTACAAAGATCTGAGAAGTCGGCATATGCGTGGGAGAGGTAAGTCATTATTGAAGCATCATCAGCTTCATTAAAGGAAAGTGCATATTTTACTGTACCAGGTTGACGTATTGGACCTGACAAAGGCAAAGTGCACAGAACTATTCTGTGGTCCGATATGCCGTCTACTGTTTCAATACTTGCGATGTCGATGGAAAAATGATCGCTTACAAATACAAGGTCTAACACTGAGTGGGACCCGCCTTCCAAGCGCGTAGGTTCAACAACAAGCTGAGTGAGGTTGAAAGTAAATAAAAAGTCAATTATCATGCTGTTGGAAAGGAAACCTAGGCTCGAGGAAGACCAGTTACATCACGTAGGTTAAAGTGACCTGCCATGATAATCCTGCCACCAAGCACGCACGAATTCATGTAATCGAAAATAGAATTTAAGTACGTTGCATCTGCATTCGGGGACCTGTAAACGGCGCCAACGTACACGATACCGTCATTCTGGTAAAGCTTGCACCAAACTGCCTCAGCATCATTCACCGCAGGCATGACCGTGCACGCCATTCTCTGCCGTAAAACAATTGCTACGCCTCCGCCTTTAGTATCTCTATCTTTGCGAACAATAGTGTAATTTGGTGGCACGACTTCATGATCACAAATGGTTGAGTGTAGTCACGTTTCACTTACAGTGACAATATCGGGTTTTAGAGCGAACAAAACAGCTTCAAACTGGTCTGCTTTGTTCACAAGGCATCGGGCGTTAACATTCAGAAGGGTTAACGGCGCCGTTGTCGGGAGGGCTGCCCTGTTGGTAGTTCCACGTCGTTTTATTTTTTTCACTTCATCGATATTGTTACTCCTTTCACCCCAGGCAAAAAGACGACCATTTATTTGTACTCTGTTGCCAACCGCTCTGTATTTGGTTGAATACGCAGCGGTTGGCATATTCGGTTGGAATGAATATTCGGTTGGCCACGTCGCCACTCCCCACCGTCCCCACCCCACCCTTCCGCCTTGTTCGTCTGTCAAGAACAGGTGCCCTGTCAAGTGTCTCCCCACCTTCCTCTCTCTCCCCCTTCCTCCTTTCTCACGATAGACCTTTTAAGAGCGCACATCTGCCACCTCCGTAGAATACTTCCCGGGTGGGAAGAGGGGGTAGCAAACAGCTTGCTTAAGAATTTATAAACGGCAGATTCTTACTACTACCAACTGCACTAGCTTTACCCATCATTTCAACTTTCTACTACCTAAATGTAACACCAACTCAGGAAAAATGACATACTCGTTTTCAGCTTTAGACGTGTGAAATACTACGCATTCACTACAACAATCACCATCTTTCAATTCATTCAGACATGTCTTGAACTGTTTTACTTTGTGTGTATTGTTTCATGCCCGTGAGGGAGTGAGTGAGTGAGTGAGTGAGTGAGTGAGTGAGTGAGTGAGTGAGTGAGTGAGTGAGTGAGTGAGTGAGTGAGCGAGCGAGTGAGTGAGTGAGTGAGTGAGTGAGTGAGTGAGTGAGTGAGTGAGAACTTTATTGGGTCCACAATAGACGCGAGTAAACTTCATGCCCGTAAATATGTGCTGCTGAATAGCCTTTATATATATATATATATATATATATATATATATATATATATATATGTACATCTTTGCTTAATGTGACTTACCAATGTATTGCACTTCGCGCGTTCATTCGTTTACATTACACTTTTTCTAACTTTGTTGCGTGAAACCGTGTTTTCTACACCAATTATTTGTCAAGCGAAGCTAGTTATACGGCGCAGATTTCGGTGGCGTCCGTGTGCGCAAAAAACTATCATAATCAGCAATTGCTCGAGCGCCATCGTCTTCTTCCACAGCTGGCGCGTTGGCGCCCATCGGCGCAACTGCGCGAACGCGCTCGTGGCACTGCTCCCGCATTCGTTGTAGTGGTCTTCTTCCGCAGCTGGCTCCTTTGCCGCTCATCATTCCAGTGTGGAATAGGTGACCCGTAAAACGAGAAATCGCAGGGAATTGTGGGGCGCGCCGTCTGATAGCAGCTTCCGGTTCGACGAACGACGCGGCGGCATCGGCGGCATGCCCGGCGCACGTGTTTTTCTCCGCAGTTTCAACTGTCAGTCCTGTCAGTCGTGTGAAGCTTTCCGTCCGCTTTGTCGACCATAAATGTCGTACCATTCATGCAGCTGATTTCTAGGTTTCAGTTCACACTGGGCGCGACGATGACGAGCCTAGAAAGGCAAGGATACGCTTTTATTCATAAAGGAACTCTGGTTTTCGTTCCGGCGGCCTGTTTTGTTTCTGCCAGGTTTAGCTCCAAGACATTTGCCGTTGCTTGGACGCACCGTCACTGACTGCTCTACCTGCAGGTCAGTCAGACAGGTAAAAATGTTATCGCTATCTGATAATTTATCAAGCGTATTGAAGCATTACTTAGAAAATCGGGTGCTGAGGCAATGGCTACAGCGGTGCATGCTGCTCTGTGATCGTAGCTAAACACCGATATCGTCGATATAACGGCGCAGCCAACGCTGAAAATGATAACTTTGCGCGCTATCAACGGCATTTCTCGGTCAAAACTTTAGGTTCATTTGAAGTGGTACGTAGTTAGACGTTCTCACTTTTTTTTTCAACAATGGCCGCATCGCCGTCATATAACGGCTGCGCATTGTCTCATCTGTGCTGAAGGAGCTGAGAAGGGTTAGTTGGTTACGAGTATTATCTATGTATCTCGCTGTGTCCCGCTTAAATTCGCGCCGTAAAACCTCGTTTCATAATACCTTTATATGTGCATGCGAGTACTGAAATAGTTCTGGTTGCCTGAGTCAATGTTAGAGAAAGAAATATCTTGGGGAATCATTCCGTGTCGGCCCTTACACAGCTAATCGCCGCCTGATAAGTGGCACTGTACGTTCATTTTCATTTTGTTCACGGATGGTCTCTGCCTTGTTAATTTTGGAAGTGGCAGCCATTCCTCTGATGCTTGTGCACAGCTGACTCAGCAAGGGTTGCTGCAAGGCAGTAGTTATATGCGTTCACCTTTAATGCTTGAATTTGAGCAGCCAACGGCTGAACAACCGACGATAGATTTGCTAGGCACCTGCAACCGGGTAATCTTCGAGTGGGACAAAGCCGGACGAGCTCGCGGGATCGAATCCCGGCCGGGGCGGCCGCAATTCGATGGAGGCGAAATATGAAAACACCCGCGTACTTGCGTTGTAGTGCATGTTAAAGAACCCCAGGTGGTAAAAATTAATCCGGAGCCCTCCACTACGGCGTACCTAATAATCAGAACTGATTTTGGCACGTAAAACCCTAGAAAGAACGGACTGCAGGCGCATCAATGGACTTCAACGGCGAAGCGGTGGCGGCGGCTGCGTAGACTCGAACCGGAAACAGCTAGCAGACGGCGCATCCCAGAATCCTTTGCTATTTTACGGGTCACCTGTTGCACTTCTCTTCTGGCGTCGTAATGGGAAGGCGGCGTTTACGGGGGTATGAACCATTCCTTAAGGGAGTATGAGCCATTTATTGTCTCACCCGTGACGGACAGATTTAATTTTGAAGCAATTTAATTTTAAGAATCGCAAGCGTCAATGGCGCTCCGATGCTGCTAACCACGCCACCGAGCAATCTCGAGACATGGAACGCAAGCGTTTGTGGTTCGAAAACAACTTGTCCCACATCACTGTGATCCGCTCCGACGAACAGCGACACAATTATGTATAATGAAGAGATTCTAATGCAGTATGAAGAACCAGGGCACATTCCAGTAAACATAAAGTTGATGGCAAAGGGAATGGTTAGATATACAAAGGGACAAGCTTCGCTTATCATCCATCTTCACGGAGTGAAAGAGCCGACGATTTTTTTTTCTTGAACCGAGGTTTCCATTGCAGTCGCTGACTATGGGATCATCGATTGCATAATATCTGTACCTGATCATTGCTTGTTGAATGGATAATAAAGTGAAACGGAAAGCACGTCTGTGCGTCCCAAAAGTGGCGCTACTCCTATCGGCATCGCAAGTAAGGGCCGAGCCAATGGCGGCTAGCGAGCCAGCGTGTGGGGGTCGCTCGCATCGGCGACAAACTCTTGTGACCTTGGATGGCCTAACGTTTGACCTTGGCTCCAACTAGGCAAAGAAGTGCTCACATTAAAAAAAAAGTCTGACTCCATTCCACTCTGTGAAATTCGGTGTACAGGGAACCTGTTGCCGACGTTACACAAGCATGACCGATGTTAGACGACGTTAGATGACGTTACACCAGCACCACCAACTCAAGCGACATGCGCGGAAGTGCAGCGTACGTGCTCTTTAATCTAGGCCCTCCGTCAATCGCAATTAAGTGCCCTTATTGAACTAATTCAAATTTTCAAAGTAAATTGCGTAAGATAATTCGTAAAGCACGACTTACACACCAGCTTCAGACATGATAGCTTCTTATTGTGATACAAGCAAACGAGAAAACATATTTCTGTTACGGGGAATCTCAAAGACAAAACCCTTTTCTAGCTGCCGATTGAGGTCTGTCAGAGTGGCCGGAGCCACTACATGGAGGTACAGGTTTTGGATAGTGTTCGCCATAATGTCGAATATGGTCGCCGCACACGCTGTGCGAGAGATGCAACGGGCAGAGCGCTCCCGCATCAAGTACTCAAACATCGGATTGTTATTAGAATATACTACAATACTGGCATGATCACGTGACGATATCGTCTGATGACAGAATCTGAGGAAGTCAACACGTCAAACATAACGTCCCGCGATGACGTCTTCGTAAAGTGACGGTGTCACCTGATGACGTCATTTGATGCCTCTCGGAAACGCAGCACACTGTGCGCGTCGCCCTTCTTTGCGCTGTCTCTGGGATCGGACCACATTTTTGTGAGTGAGACCCGCGCACGAGGACACGAAAAATCCCGACCGACTACAGGCTAACAGCATCGCTGTAAGACAATACTTCAATAATATCTAATCAAGCCAGATAACGGTGGGATAAAGTTAGCCTGGAGTAGCGGGAGAGCATTAGAGTGAACAGAACGGTTGTAAATATGCGAATAGCCTGGTTGTGTATGTGTTGGGTAGACGAGCAGCAAAAGGTAACCCTAGGTGACACAACAATGAATTAACACAGAGTATAAAGATAATAAGGGATGGTGTGAACAAAAAATGCTCGTGATTTATTCAGTGCTTTTATGCCAAAAACTGTTTTATATTTAAGAAAAGCAATATAACTAGTAAACTTCATCTTAGGATCTAATTTTATGCCAAGGCATGACACACCGTCCGCTGCCGGAATAAGGTGACTGTCGCCGATTACTTGGGTTATACGCGGCAGCAACATCTGCGTTGCTTTATAAATCATGAATTGAGTTTTGACACGAATGAAGTTAAATAATTTAACTGACACCATTCTACAACATTCCACAGTTCATTGTTCATTTTAAGGAGTAATGTTGTTATAGACTTGTCTGGACATGAAAATAGTCGTAACATCAGCATGTAGAAGAGTATTACAAAGATGAAGAAAATCAGGCAAGTCGTTGATGTAAATGCAAAACAACAAAGGTCCAAGAATTCAGCCCTGTGGTGCGCCTTGATTAGAAACCTTACACTCGGAGTAAGCACCTCCTTAATAACAGTTCGTCATAAAATAGTATGGAGCGGCGTGTAAAGCCTGCGACCACCTCCGATTCCGATCGCACGTCATCAGGGTGATCACGATCTTCGCATGTAATGGTACTGGAGTAACGTATCTGGTACTGGAGTAACGTTCCAAGCAGGTTTAAATAAATCTGCTGGAGCGGAGGTCACCTATGCCTACAAATGGGTGGCGGTGAAGCCACGCCTCGCGCTCGGCGGCCATCTTGCCATAGGAAAGAAACGTGAGCCGCTGGGCGCCCGCCGCGCTGACTGCGTCTCCCCGCCGTGATTTTTAACCGTTATGGCGAGTGCTTAAGGGGAAGTAGGCAATAATAGGAAGTCAAATGGCAGATAACAATGCAATCAACTTTATTTTGCTTATTTTGGCGTTATCCTTACAAGCATCAACAGCGGTGACGGGTCTGTAGCACTGGTCTTTCAAAATAATCACCCTCGCTTTTTCGCCACTCATTTCCCTGTTTCTTTCGTGATGTGATGGAGTCTGATGCTTATACAGATTTCGGCCAATTCGCCATGGTGATGTCTGATGCAGCGCCATCAAATTTCAGTGAAACAACCTCATCACGTATTGACATTAGGTTTTCAATTCACTGTTTCATTAGCTCGGCTCTCTCTGCTCCTGTCAATGAATGAACTGAGTTGCTTGAACTTGCAACTTAAGTCGCAAGTTCAAGCCAACGAGCATATGCACACATTCATTCTTGGCTTTAGGCAGACTGTCATCATGCATTCCAGTCCCAAAGTCCAAATATCCAACCACTTTGTGGTCCACAAGCTTCAACATGTTTCCTGATTCACATGTCATCCATAATCAATGTACAGTACAGTGTCTCCGTGTGGCAGTGGATCAAGTTTTTCAAGAAATACAGTGACTCAGCTATGAAGCCAGTTTCCTCGTTGATGACACTGTGCCATTCTCGTATAGTGCGCTCTGCTGGCAGTACTCCATTTAACTTCGAACGTACTTACTCATCAGCTGACTGGGAATAGGAGTGTAGCGTTAACGTAAACGCACGCCGCTCGGATAGGTACGTTTCTTTATGGTCTTTTCCTGCCTGTCTATTAGTTGCTGTATATCAGGGGGAAAGACTGCAGTGAACACCTCCATGCCCTCCCCAGTCATGAGCTCTTGGTCCTTGATATCTCTTATTATCTCTTGAGCAGTCCCGTTCTTTCTGGGCAAACTCCGCTTTCTCTGCTGCAGAAGCTTGATGTTCTTCTTGAGCTGTGTTATTTCTTTCAACGCCTCTGTCGGCTGGAGTACTCGGGCGCCTCGGTAGGGGTCGCTTGCTTTTCAGCTGGAACGAGAATTGCACAGTTTAAAACTACTACCTTTACTCGCTGCATTGCGTAAAGCAAACAGAAATGTAAGAACAGAAAAGGCACAAATGTAAGACAAACATCTGCCCGTATATTGCCCAAACGATACTACTTAACACCTCGTATTTGTGAGCAAACCTTTTATTAAGATAACACAGCATCCAATGACGAAATCTAGGGAGTCATCTATTTAATTTCAGCGAATAGCAAACGGTGCATTCTTTTCCTATTCACGCTCCGCACCGGTGATATCAACTAGCACCAAAATGTGTACACGCAGGCTTTTACAGGTGGTTTGTAAATGCTTCAAAAACGGTCGGACGACTTCCCGTTCGCAGCAGTATCGTCTGCCCAGTCCGTTTGAGACAACCCCGTGTGAAGTGCCTCGAATATATGTGGTCGCCGTCTGTTGGCTTCCAACCTTGCCGCCGAACAGCCCACTCCCACGTGCTTCGCACATTTGGGTCCTTAGGAAACCTGTTTGGAAAAAACAATAACTGTGAGATCGTGAAATTGGAAACAGATGGCGAGCTGTCAGCATTTGTTGCGACAGGCAGAGAAGTTTTTATGGAGCTTGAATTGTGCTACTTACAAGTGAAACGTAATCCGCGAGTCATTTTTCTCTCGATTTTTGCAGCCCTACGAAACGCACGACGCAAGGATTACAACGTTCGGACGCCACCACGCTCATTACGCACTGCGGCTGCCGTGGCGGAAGGCGAGCTTTTTGCCTATGGCAAGATGGCGACGAGCGGCTTTAGCTCAGGGGCGTTCCCTCCCCTCCAGCAAGTTTTATTTAAACCTCCTAGTTCGTTTCCACTTTGCGCTACGTGCAGGGGGGCAGGGGGGCTTCGCATTGAGTTTGGGCATGCATACGCGCTTCCCAGAGTGCATAGCGATGAATCTATCAGGAGTATTCGCATTGTAGATACAGGGCCTAGCTCTTCGGTAAGCACACCCCTCAGCTGCAGAGACGAGGTGGTGGTGTTGTTCCCGTCCTTCCGTGCGGCGGCGCTGCAATCGCCGGTTGTACTGAAAGCAGATTGATATATAAGTGTCTTGGAGGCTGTGTAAAAAAAAACGCTGTGACTTGGTTATGGCCCCTTCAGTCACACAAACACCCTGGCTTAGGCTTGCGTGCCGTAGCTCACAGAATAGAAACACCTTTTGTTTATTGTTTTTTTTTTCTTCTTTATTTTTTTTTATTTTTATCGAGCGGCCCTGGCGTGCGTATGAAGGCTCTGTATACTTGGTGGTCGCCGTACTGACATCACTGGGCGATATGGCTTTTCGCAAGAGTCTCAGTGTAACTTGCAATCTGTTTCAATTCTGGGGGCCGAGATATCAATTCCTTGAGTGGGTGGATTTGTATAATGCAACAACCGTACCGTCGCTAAGGCGTAGGGCTCGCACCGAGCTTTTTTAAGGGTTTCTCCAGGCAGGGAAACTCGATTATTAGTGCCCGCGTTACAGACCCCAGTAAACATTTGAGAGGAAATTTTTCATGCTTTGGCGGTTAGCACTTGTACACCAAGTCGCGTTTTCAAGTGAAAGTGTTCCTTGGATTTTCCCCCAACTTTCCAGTTTGTATATATGTTGATGTGTGGACGATTATGAAACCTTCAGGTGGACCTTGGCAGGACGAAATCCCATTTGCGATGCCCGGTTTTGAACACGATTCGCCAGTCCAGAATTCCGTTATAATAATCATTAGGCCATGTACGCATGCCTAAAAAGGCCGTTTAAACGTCCTTACAAAGTTCTCTCGTGCAAGCCACCCTCACTTGGAGTGTTAGGCGTGTCAGACAATGCAGGGCTGCCTTCGAATCGGTAAATATGCTCCATCTTCGTGGAAGATCTTTATGAATCATGCGAATGCTCAGCTCTACGCCGTGGACCACAAGACCAACTCGTGCTGAAAATAAGGAAGCTATATAACCAACTAGCACAAAATGGAGATGACATCACTTTTCAGTGACTCCCAGGCCACTGCAGCATCAAGGGCAATGAACATGTGAATGAAGCTGCTAGGAAGGCTCACGAAAATGCCGTAAAGGAACCCATCCCACTGTCAAGAATCGATGCAGCAGCAAAGCTTCGCGTACTCGCACGTGATGTCACACTATTATTGTGGAACGCTCCAGGTCTCCGGCATTCTCGAATGCACTACCTGGATCCATCCATACGAATACTCACTCCATCTGGGCTATCCTGAATCGAGAAAACTGTTCTCTGCCGACTGTGGCTTGGGGTATCTTTCACGAATGCATTTACTTGCCGCATCGGAATGGCTGACAGTGCTGCCTGTGATAGTTGCGGCAGAGAGGAAACACTCGAAAATATCCTGTCTCATTGTCCCCGCTACAGCTCCCAGAGCCAGTCGCTCGTGACGGCGTTGGCACGCCTCGACGACCGGTCGCTCCCTGAGCAGACAACCTTAGGGTGCAGGCTGATGCGGTCCTCACTCCAGATGGCGACGAAGGAGCTGCTAAGTTCCTCCAATCACGCGACCTGTTGGATCGACTGTGACACTTCTGCGTTCCCCCTTTTTGTGTGTGTGTGTGTGTGTGTGTGTGTGTGCGTGCGTGCGTGCGTGCATGCGTGCGCGCGTGTGCGTGTGTATGTGTGTGTGTTGCTTATCCCTATGCTACTACGTGTGTGCATTTCTTTATCTTTCGGTCTCCTCTTACCCCTTCCTCAGGGCAAGGTGGCACAGTGGATATCTAATTTCCGGTTAACGTCCTTGCCTTTCACGTCTCATTTATCTCTCTTTCTCTTAGGCGTGTCGTATAGAAACAACTACAAAAAGGGAGAGATTGTGGTTGCGAAGAGGAAGAGGCGTACAAAAAGTGAGGGCGCGCATCGTCGTCGTATCATGAACAGCGTACAAGCAAGGATGTTTTTTGAAAACCTCCTTGAGGGCAACGCTGTGCACGCTGCAACGATAACTACGCCTGCTTCGTGGTGTTTCCTGTAATTTCACGTATCTTGCATTACGCTCAAAATAAAAATTCATGTGATGAAAGTTTGTAGTTTCCACAGAAAAGGGACGAAAAAATGTACAGGCGAGGGTGTCAAAACAGCGGCTTTTGATTCCGAGCATGATCCCTAACCCATATGACTACGAAATGTATTCTTTTTATTTCTTCCGCGGTTATTCTCAAAAAATTAAAGACCTACATGCATTGAGTATATAGGGTGCTTCTTTTAGCTGAACCAAATTTTAGAAATTGCCTGTCGAAGATTGCACAATTATAAACCTTGATCTAAATTACGCTTTGGGACGGCCATTACATGTACGAGAAATCAAGATGCTTATTTAAATAATTAACGTAATTGCGCTAATTAACTTTCAAATTATTAGCTTATGGCACATATTAAAATCTATGAATTATAGCGGGTGACTTCGCTAGGCATATCCACTTGGAACGAATTATCAGGACTGTACCACTGGTGTTTCGAGATAATACTTTTCAGAGTCTGACGAAATGCACTGTCGTTCCAGTGACCTTCTTGAAGAAATTGCTGTTTTGACGGACACTGAAAATGATTATCTCGAAACAAGGTCAGTGCTGAGAATTCGTTCCAAGTGAATAGGGCTGGCGAAATCACTGTCTAAAATTTGTAGATTGAAATATGCCCCCTAAATATTTCCCTAAAATTAATTGGCGTATTTATGTTAATTATTCCGTTAAGAATTTTGATTTCTCGCAATGGCCGCCTCATCGAGTAATTTAGATCAAGGATTAGAATCATGGTTTCTGCGACAGCAAATTTTTTAAATGTCGTGCTAGTAAAAAAATCACCCAGTATGCACCGCTGTCTAAAAAGTCACAGGTAAATTATTAAAACAAATAGTTTCCTAAAAGAATGCATCCAGACACACTTGATCGACGGTGGTTTAACTGCGAAAAGTGAGGTGTGATATTTTGGATGACCGAACTTTTTTGAGACGTTTGACTGCGCGAACTTCGACAAAGGATGTCGAAAGAGGCTACACAGGAAGACAAGCGCTGGCTGCAAAGTTAGGTCTAAGAGCGAGGGTGCTTTCCCGAAGTCAGGTATAGCAGTCGTTGCCGTCGATGTGGAGAACACCGCTGTGTTCCTTTCTTGATGTCGGCTCGCTGAATATGTGGCTACAGGCCGAAGCGAGGCCTGTAGCTACATATTTTTACCGTGTTGTCGATGAGCGCGTTGAACTCCCGCCGCCTTTTTCTTCTTGGCTCCGAGGCTCGTTTTATCGCGCTGTACCGGAACGTCCAGGGACTCACGATACAGGCGTCCTTGTCTCAGCCACTGAGACCGCAGGATTTTTCAGACCCTCAACCCGTGACCAGTGCATGGGCTGAAGCCACCGAACATTATGTGCACCTCTACGGGAAGCTGCTTGGCACAGACGCAGAATGAAAGCACGCGAGCGCGACACATGGCGATGGCTTTGAGGGTTATGAGAAAGGACGAGTGCATGAGCACCGAGTTATTAGAGCCCGAGGAACTATAAATAAACTGTAGTAAGATATGCCACCAGGCCAGTTGGTGTTGAACCATGACGTTTGACAACGCGAACTTGGACAAAGGACGACGAAAAAGGCGACAGAAAAAAAGACACCAAGTAGCCCGGTCGCACCAAGCGCTTGTCTTCTTCTGTCGCCTCTTTCGCCGTCCTTTGTCCGAGTTCGCGTTGTCGAACGTCATGGTTCAACACCAAATGGCCCGGTCACATACCTTACTACCTTTTCCGAAGCCTTCAGTGTGCTGCATGTCAGCTATAAAATGGGTTTACGAATACGGGCTTGCGATGAAGATAGAAGTTCGCAGACGCCTTCATCACCGAAATTTGCGGTGTGTCTCTCATCTTACTGTGCCGTTGTGGCGTGTTTCTTCAAGGCCACCCGCGTCGCGTATTTTTATTGCACACCTTTCGATGGTGACTAAAGGTCGCCCTTTCTCTGCAAGGTTCCCCGTGGGACTGAGGCATAGAGATTCTTAGAAAAAAGAACTATAGCACGCTAGCGTGAATAGGAGCATGCATGAAATCATGATTACTACACGATTTTACCTAATCTTTCGCAATCTGGCTTCAAACGGCTTTGTGAGTTTCGAAACTGATCACTTTAGGCACAAAATTACGTTCAAAATGCCATAATTCATAATGAATGAGCATCTGCACACGGTCTTCTTGCGTTTTGCGCTTAGAAAATACTGATTCTTCAAAGCTTAAGTCATTCACGGCAGATAAAGCTTTGTAAACAAAGCCAACAGGACGTCTGAAGTCACAAGTATGAAAATCAGCAAATGCGTGTACTAACCATCATTCCTATGGTAGCTGAACCATGGGATTGCCAGAGCTCTGTTTAGTAATTTTAGTACGAAACTATGTGAACTGAGGAACGCATTTGTAAGTCGAATCTGCTGCGCGCTTTTTAACATCGGAGCTGTTCTTAGTCAACCGTGCGTCGTTGATGACGGCACCGTCACGCAGGAGCAGAGCCGCAGACGTCACGAGACTTGGGAGGGATCCTATCCTCCTTGTCGGAGGAGCAGAGCTGGCCAATCGTAGTGCGCGCCGGGGAGGAGTAGGAGAGGCGCCTGGACATAATAGCAGGTTTTTGCTCCGTGCGCTCTTCGCACGATGGACGCCGATCGCACCGAGCGGCGTCCACTGACCGTCTACCACAGCGAACACAAGACCGTGCTTGTAAAGGAAAAAAATGACCGCATATCCACGAAGTGAATGATGATGAGTGGGCGAAGCACCGGGGGATCATTCGGGTAAACTACAGCTACGGACGAGAGAGAAACATCTGGCGTGTTTCGTTGGTTTATTTCATCAATCAACGGCGTTTTGAACAATACGTTTAGTTTATACCGACATCTGGTACTAGCGTTAAGACTGGTTACACACTACGACGGGGACGAACGGGTGCCGCTATAAGGAGCTTCGCCCCTAAAACACCGGAAGCGTTCTCCGGAAGCCGGAAGCTGGCTTCCGGAAGCGGAACCGGAAGTGGAACCGGAAGCGGAAGTCGGCTTCCGGTTATACTATACATATACATATATATATATATATGGGTATACATACATGATGATGATGATGATGATTTATTGGCATCCCCTTTGAAACGGGGCGGCGACAAATAGTCACCTAGCCTGCTTGATTTAATCAGGTATACTATACATGTTCTTTATCTTGCATTTTTGTATACCTATCATTATTTTCCTTTTTCAAAAATTTACCTTGTACCGCTGCCTATGATTTTAAGAGATCAGGTCGCATCCATCTTTTCCCTACTTTTTTTCCACCAGTACTCTAATCGTCTCTTGCTGATCTCTACGGCTGATCTGTTTATGTTTCCTTCCACTTTAAACCCAAGCGCTTCTGGGAGTTGCACGTTACCTACGGTTCTCGCTGGGTGGATCCCGTCGCATTCCATTAGGATGTGCTGAGTGGTCTCTGGATCTTTACTGCAGCATACACATGTCTCATCTAATTCCGAATATTTGTTCCGATATGTTTTCGTCCTTAGGCAACCGGCTCGAGCCTCAAATAGCAAGGCACTGCCCTTTGTGTTATCGTACAGATTTTCCCTTCTAATTTCTTTCTTCTCATTCTTGTAAATCTCCATTGTCCTTTTCACATATAGGGACACACAACGCCATCTATTCCATCCATTTCAATCTCCATTGTCCACATATAGGGACACACAACGCCATCTATTGAGCAATTCATAAAACTAGACGTGGCTACCTACTACGACGGGGACGAACGGGTGCCGCTATAAGGAGCTTCGCCCCTAAAAAAAAAAAAAAACTGTCAGCCCTTCCACTGGGGCGGAGATGGAACACCAGCGTAGCTGTAGTGCAGTGGGAATAATGTATTTCTAATTATGACAATTAAGACGTGATGGTGTAATTGGTTATTGGAACTATTAAAGAACGAGCAATATATATGATCCGACGGTTTTCATTTATATAGTGAGCACAGGGACCATGGCCTTTTCGTCGCTACGGTATACCTGCATAGGGTGCATGGCAAAGGTTGGCACGTTCTTCATAAACACCTCACCAACGCCGCGCGCGTTCGGTGCGAACGCAGGCAAAACGCCGTCGCGGTCAACAACAGTTGTGCGCGTTGTTTGTGTGACCGCACACAACCGCTGTCAAAACGGTGGCTACGTGACGGAACGGCTAAACGCCGTTGTCGACACTGATAGGGTAGAGGCGGGTCAGAACCCTGAGAGAGTCCGTGGCACAGGCGGCAGAGGCCGGCAGGGCTGCACGCATGCGCCGCTGTGGGAGAGCGGGCACGCACACGCACAGTCTAGGGTGCCTCGATGCCCTCCTCGCCCACCGCTCCCCTTCCACTGGGAATTCGCGTTTGCTCTACGCCATGAGTTTGCTTCCCGTGAAAGCGCGCGTCCCTCGCCCTCGCGCGCTCTCACTCGTACATACAGCATATATACGGACAATGAGTTTTTGTTTTTTTTTTTGTATTGCCGGACGCCACCACCGAAGAGTAGCCGCTAACAGCTTCGCCGTAAAAAACGACATTGCACCTGCGGGATTAAACAGTGTGTGTGAAAACTTTATTTAAGGAGGTCCGGAGGCTCGACTTAAGGCGAGGCGGGCCGCTCCCACGTTGGCACTGTCAGGCCAAGCCCTTCAGCGACATCATGGACCCTCTGGACAGCCCTTAGTTGGTCTTGAAGCAATGGGCTTTGCATTCTTTTTTGCCATCGAGTCCATTCTTCCAGGAGGCTGGGAAGAGTTGCGGGGCAACCCGCGAGCATATGTTTGATTTCAATGATGCCATTAAATCTATGAATAAAAGCGTTTTCCATACCTTGATATTCATGTCTCACTAATAAAGTGCAGCCAGTTCCACAAAGTGAAATCTGTCGAAACAGCGGAGATGTGGTCGTTCCTTAGGTTTTTGGAGAGCCTGAAGCGGAACCTCCCTGAAGATAAGGAAGAGGACGACCGAGACTGGGGCTGGGGGCATAGAGGAAGAAGAAGTTCATTAAAATGGCGGACTAAACAGACCGTTTCATTATTACTTCCTTACATTTTTGGCGCAGCCGCTACCACCTGAAGCTGATGTGGGTCCAGATTGGAACCGGCCGACACCATGATGGACGCGGATACGTCCAGAGCTACGAGATCGACGGTGAAGAGCCAGTCAGCTTGGAACCTGGAGCCAGCTCAACGGAGTTTCTTGCTTGGGTCGAGACCAAATCGGATATAACTGTGGCCGGACTTCTTGAGCAAGGTACCGTGAAGATTTTTGTCAATATGGAAGAGTACATTAAGTTCTTCCAACCGGCTCACCTAAGAGGTGCTATAGATCGTCAACCAGACTTCACCGTAGTAATTCTGCAGCTCATCCAGACTCAACGCGAACAGTTAGAAACCCAGACACAATTGATGTCTTCTATGGCACAAGCGATGCAGCGCAAGAACTTATCAGCGAGGTGACACCGTAAAACCAGACATGTTCGATGGCACATCAGCAGTTCCAACTTCGTGGCTCGACTTTTATGAGTACGCTTGTGTGCAGAACCAGTGGGTGACTGACGAAGACAAGATATTTAACTTACGCTTCTTTGTATATGGTACTGCGAGGAAGTGTGCGACATTCGTATTGTGGAACAGGTTCGCGAGAAGGGGAGTGAATGGAAGAAGAGCCTGCTGTCCTGCTTTGCTGTAAATGTAGTCCAAGCAGTGGGATACGGCAATAACATATAAGCACACTAGTGGCAGTCTCCGTGACTACTATTTTGAAAAAAGGAGGCCACTTCAACTCGCCGATCCCAGTTTACCAGAAACATCAGTCGTACCTCTTATGTAGCTTCGTGTGAGTAGAGAGTGTCGAACACAACTACAGGCGCAACAGGTCAAGACTGCAGAAGACATTCTTTGCTGTACTAAAAGACATTGTAGAAACCACATAATGTGGTAGTCAGCGTGGAAACCTCGCCATCAGACAGCCAAACAGCTATCGCATAACTCCACCAAATGAACTACATAGGCCTAAACGTCCGAGTGTGGAACCGCCGAATGTACATAACCATGGTGAATCTCAGCGACCCGCAGTTCCTGAAAAATATGCGACTGTATATCTGATGAAGAACAACATTCTCCGTGCGAGAATGATAGTAAATAGAAAGGAAGTAGATGTTCTTGTGGATACAGGCGCGTCCCTGAGCTTGATAAACTCAAGTTTGGTGGAGAAAAGTCAAGTCCGCAAAGACAAGATTATTCAGGTGCGCAGTTATGATGGAAAGTCCAGGCTCTTAGAGGACTGGGCAACAAATACAATTGAATTTAAAGGTGTTACTATGCCTATTGACGCAATAGTAATGAACGACGTCGAATTCATGTTCTTATTGTCAAGGCCAGATATGAAGCTTTTAAGGGTAAACATCTCTTGGCAGGACGAACTGCCTATCGATCACGAGCGAGACGAAGATAGCAGCGGAACGAGTGGAAGTCTCCGAGTTGTAAAAACGTCAGAGGATGTTCCCAGTACTTACCCAGAACTGGTATGCATTGGGCCTTACCCTCCTGCAACGTCGTTTATTGAAGTACCATTTAACCTACGAGAGACAAATGTTGTCCGTAAGAAACCTTAGTCTATCACACGAGAAAAAGATGTGGCTGAAGAAGGAACTGCAGCCGATGCTTGCAGCGGGAATTATCAGACCATCAACTTCGGCCTATGCTTCCCCCCTTACAATACTGCCAAAGGAAGATGGAACATTCAGGCTTTGTACAGATTATCGTTTGATTAATAAGCAAACAGACCTGTTTCCGTTTCCTATGCCACGCATTGATGACATTATTAATGAAACCGGGGGCTGTCACTGGTTCTCAAGAATTGACTTTTGTAAAGGGTATTGGCAGATACCACTCCAGGAAGAGTACAAGAAATACACAGCTTTTGTGACCCCCTTTGATATCTATGAATATAATAGGCTCCCATTTGGCTGGAAAAATTCAGGGGCATGGTTCCAGAAAATGATGAACACTGTGTTGGAACCTCTGACTGGCAAATGCTGCAATGTGTATGTCGACGACATTATTGTCTACTCTCGAACAAAAGACGAACACGAGCTGCATTTATCACAAGTTCTGAATGCTTTGGCAAAAGCAAAGCTGAAGATCAATTTTAAAAAGAGTGAGTTTTTCAAGACAGCTGTGATTTTTCTAGGAAGGACATTTGGCGGCCATACAAAGACTACGATGGAAGAGTCAGTGCAGAGGATTAAAACTTTGACGACACCTCATGACTTGCACTCTTTGAGGGTTTTCCTTGGCCTAGCTGGACATTTTAGGGCCTTCATTAAGGGCTCTGCCACAAAAACAAGGTGTTTGACGGCATTAACCCAAAAAGACACACCGTTCATTTGCAGCAACGAATGCGAAGACATTTATCAAGAACAAGTGAAAACAATATCGTCAGATCCTGTCCTAGTACTCCCAGACTTCAAGATACCTTTTGAGTTGTGTACTGACGCATCCCTATATGGAACCGGCGCAGTCCTCTATCAACGAGATGCCAGTAAACCACCGGGACGCCAGCTGAATGTAATTGGATATTACTCATACACCTTCAGCAAATCTGAAATAAACTACAACACCACGGAAAAAGAGGCATTGGCCGTCGTCATGGCATTGCGGTATTTTCGCACTTACCTCGAAGGTCAACATTTTAACTTGTTTACGGACAACCAAGCTTTGACTTATTTGCTCAACATTACTCAACCGAAGGGAAGGATTGCTCGTTGGGTCAGCGAAATCCAGCAGTTCGCGTTCGACGTGGTTCACCGTCCTGGAAAGAAGCTCCCCGACGCGGACGCTTTATCAAGATTGCATATTCCGGAGACTGAAATAATTAAAACTCTGCATGTAGCAAGTATTTGGGAAGACACAGAAGCTATTGTGTTGAAGGATGGAAAGTTCGAGGTACCAGAAACAGATCGCCAGAAGATATTGAAGCTTTATCACGACAGTCCCGACTCGGGAGGGCACGATGGTCTTTGGAGGACACATATGAAGGTGCAGCAACGTTTCACGTGGAAAAATATTACAAATGACGTACCTGAATATGTAAAGACTTGCCATGATTGCCAAGTGCGAAAAGCAAAATATAGGCCTAAAGGAAAAGAAATGACTATACCTGTGTACTCCAATGTTCCATTTGAAGTTGTGCACCTCGACTTTGCCGAGCTTAAAAAGAAAGGGGAAGGAGTGCGTAAGACACAAGCTTTTCTGGTTGCTATTAACCAATGTGCACGGATGGCAGCTGCGAAACCAGGGAACGAAGACTCCAACGCTGTCATTTCCCTTATGCAACGGGAAATGTTTAAGAATGCTAAAGTCATTGTCAGCGACAACGGTCCAGCATTCAGAAGCCAAAGGCTAAGAGCTTGGGCAGAGGAAAGGGGGATGACCCTACGGTTCACTACGCCATACCATCCTGAGGGTAACGCTCTGGCTGAGCGATTAATCCGTGAATTGAAGACATACATTACCCTTTATCCAAAATTTCCTGGCGGCTGGAAATGCGCTCTGGAAGCTGCTGTGCATCATCACAACTGCTCCTATACGGCTGGCCTTGGTTGCACACCCCATTTTCGCTGCCTGTGGGACCAGCCCATGGCTACCTGCGGATCATCGTCTGGGAATAGCAGGCAAGATATTTCTACAAGAACATGCCAAGACAAAAGACCAACAGCAGCAGTACAAGCTATCAATGAAAAAATGTTACGACAGTAAACATGGGTCTAAAATTCCATACATCGAACCAGGGCACTTAGTCCTTGTACGCAAAGGACTGGACGGCTCGAAGTAGCCATTCATCGGCCCCTACATGGTGACCACCAAAACCGTGAAACAACAAGGCGTCCTGAAGTCCATCTATTACGAAGCACCAGGGGAGAAGATTGAATCCAGCGCCATCGGAAATGTTATTCTATATTACCCCAGGAGGGGAGACAATCAAAGCCGTGGAGAGCTTCCTGAAGATAAGGAAGAGGACGACCGAGACTGAGGCTGGGGGCACAGAGGAAGAAGAAGTTCATTAAAATGGCGGACTAAACATGACCATTTCAATATTACTTCCTTGCAAGGTTTCAGACGAAGTTTACCACAGCAAAAAAAAAAAAAAACATTAGCGACAATCGCAGAAACAGAACGACCACACCTTCGCTGTTTCTACAGATTTCACTTCGTGGAACCGGCTGCATTTTAATGCGACAGCGTTAAGCGCCCCGTGTCGCAGAAAATCTGGCGCCGGCATGCGATGTCGGCAAGTGGCGGAGGAAATCATCCACAACCACCTCGACCGCACAGGCCCTCCACGTGGTGCAAGGTTTTGGTGAAAAAAAATTCATTTCTCACAGCGAAATCTACCAGAAAAATGGTAACGTACAACTTTACCCATTCGGCGTCGGATTCGTCGTCGGATTGTTTACCAATCGGCGTCGGATTGTAGTTTGGATCTACGAGAAACACTAATTCTGCTATGAGGAAACTCAAACACAAACCCCTTTTTCCGCATTTATACCAGACCTACAGCCACGCGTTCGGGTACTTTACTTGCGAAAATAATATCCAGATGGCACTCGCATCCTAGGCAGGTTAGGGAGCCTACCTGCAAGTGCTGTTTAAAACAGCGCTTGCATGTAGGCTCCCGAAGGCAGGTTAGCGTTGCATGTAGCTCTCTAAGGCAGGTCAAATTGGGACTTCGCCTGCTAATTCATTTTGGACACGCGCGTGCGTCGGGGTAATCGCAAGCAGTTAATAAAATAATAAAAACAGGTGCTAGGGCCTTCACATTTCAAAATAAGACAACTTATATTGCCCGTGGGAAAACGTCTTCCTAGCAATGCATTTCTGTTTAAAAGTGAAGCCGACTGTAAGGATATTGGTGTAAGCTTGGCCTTTGTAAGCTGGCTTTCCCAAGTTCAGTGTTGCAGTGAATGAGGCCGACTTGCCGTTTGCGTACGATGCCATGCGAACGGGTCCCGATAATGCTATCGCGTTCTACTCTTAAAGGCGAAGCTTAAGCGTCCTTCATTTTTTGTCGCAATTTCATCTTACTGGCTCAATAAAGCTAATCAAGCACACATTGCATGAGTGTGTGTGGCCTGCATGTCTTATTGTTTTGTAGCGATAGCTACATTGGCCGTATTCTCGCCGTTTCGCTGTGGCCGGTAGCTGCACCGCGAGCTGAGCTGTTGCCTAGCAACCGCCGCAGCTGGCAGCGCCGGTTGCCGCGACATCTGGCATGACGTCAGAGGAGGAGCCGGTGAAACCACGTTGCAGCAACAGAGGAGCCGGCGTTGCATCGTATATATAGAAGGGGCGGCTCGGTGGAATTCGTCGGCAGATATAGAAAGTGAGTCGGAGAGACTGAAAGAAGACAGGCTTCGTCGTTGGAACGAAACCAAGAGGAGGCAGCGAGGCGAGGAGACGAAGGAAGAACGAGCCGCACACCTCGAGAAGCGTCGTAAGTATGAAGCGGCCAGGCGAGTGGATCCAGTTGAGGATAGCACCCGAAACGTGTTGAAGTCACCAGACGACAACCCCTTATTCTCCCACCTCACCGACCATCGGGCCGTCTTTGTGGCAATTGAGAAACAACAAGATGAGCACTTTCAAAATAAATGCGTTACACTCTGAAAATGTCTAATCTTTAATGTAACCATAACTTAACGAGAGGAAACAACCAAACCTAAAGACTCAGACGTACTGAAGCTAAACGATAAAGATGTAAGCGTAGAGAGAACCAAGCTAAACAATAAGATTAACCGTACCTCTCGCTACGCACAGCCCGGCATAACTGAGTTAAGCCACAGCCATTTTTTTGTGGTTGTTGTGCAGCCGTGCTCCGGGTTTGGCATCGACAGACTCGCCACGGAGACGTAGCCGCGTTTCCTCACCCAGTCTTGTGCAGAGAGGGGAGGCACAAACAATAGCTGTGACAGCGTGGAGAAACTTCGAGCCGAAGATGTTCCTTAGGGCGGCCGGATGGGGTTGGTAAATGTTCTTAGACCTCAAAGAACATTTACCAACCCCTTGATGAGGATGTGCATTTATTTATTTATTTATTTATTTATTTATTTATTTATTTATTTATTTATTTATTTATTTATTTATTTATTTATTTATTTATTTATTTATGTACTTGCAAGACGAGTGCACGAGTTAACGCGTTGTGAACACGCGTTTCATTTCCTACTTGTCAGTGCATGCACCCGTATTTGCACACCTGCCTGCATCGCATCAACGGCGCCTCCGTGTTGACAGTGTCAAGGAAGCAGGCTACAAGCTTCGCGTCCGCTGATTCCAACAGGGGGTGAGGTTGGCATAATCATTATTGCATTAGCAATTACGCGGACACTCGAGGCACGTTCGCGCCATCGCTGTTGTGGTAGTCGCTATCGCACGTGACACCACGGCATTTACGCGCATGTGCGACCCTCGCATGGAGTGATAGAATGGCTCCAGAGTCGCGCAGTGTTTCGGCAGCGGGATGACAAAAGTCGAGATTTGCCGTCGCGCCATTAGAATCCCACATGGTCTAAATGCGGCAGCGATTCTACCGTGAGAAAAGATTATTTGCTGTATACAGCGTACTATGGTTTAATGAGCAGTTGCCTGTTTTATTGATCTAGCAACTACACGGACACTCCAAGCGCATTTCTGCCGTCGCCGTCGTCGTCGTCATTGCCGTGAGGTTCCGTGTAAAGTCCAACAGCAATAAAACTGTCGCCGCGTGCCGTACGTGGCGTGTGCGAGTGAAAGCGTGCGAGGCGGACCCGGCAACCGCAGCTTAATCTCGCGCACGCGAGAGATCAAGGCGGCCAGAAGAGCCCGCGGTCATCGTTCGTGCGCGAAGCACGGGGAGGAGGCGACGGAGACGGGGGGGTATTATACCAGTTTCCAGATTACATGGGGGGCGGGGGGGGGGGGGTATTATACCAGCTGACATGGCCGTGCTTAAGCCCGAAAGTGCTACGATTCCATTCAGAGCCGGTCCCCTCGACGTGTGCTTCAAACAACGCCTTTCGGAATTATGCTTGTTCTTCAAGTTGCACCTGCAATTGCTTGCAGTATGTTTCTACAGTACTCAGTCTAAACACCAACTGTGAGGCGCAGCAATGCATTTCTTCCTCATTCAGATGTACCTTCTAGGAACAATACAATAAAAATTTCTAAAGAGCTAGTTCAAAAGCGTAACATTCTTTGCGTACGTCACTGCCTTTACCATCCTGTTGGGTGCAGTCTTGACGGTTGATCAGGGCCTATCCTGGAGACTTATTCGTCAAACATGGCTACCTTTAAGCGAGTGTTCATGCACATACACACACGCTGCCGCAGGCGTGCTGAAGACGCCTAGTCATTAGACTTGGTGAGCCTGTGCTCCTTTAGGAGGCAGAGCTATCGAATGCATGGGTGAGCAGGTCTTGATAATTAGCAGCGTTACAATTAAAATAAAACTCAGAGTATTTATGTGCCACAACCACGATTTGATTATGAGGCATACATTAGTAGATTTCGTATTAATTTTGATCACCGGCCTGAGGCTCTTTTAGGTTCAGCCATTGCACTATCCGGCTGTTGTTGAATTTCGTCCTGAACAAGCTGGGGCTGCACCGGCCAGGAGTTCGATTTCGTGATATGCTTAGCAGTGGTCACGTTACAGTCGCTCAGGTGTAGCGTATTATTGGGCACATTATTATCCCTCTTTCTCCTGGTACTGCCGCTCTATTAGTATGCCCTGCCTCACAAACCATAATAAATCCCTTGGAAATATACACGTATTGTGCGTCGACGTCTTCACGGACCCACCAAGTTAAATTTTGATCGAGCAGCCCTGTTCCGATATTGCCATCCGTGTCTCGTTCTGTCGACGTAGCGGGTATCTCTCACGCAGTTGATGTGCAGATGGAGAAAACACGAAGATTAGCTGTGACGAGGGGCGAGTTGAAACTCACTTACTGCATACAGTATACTGCAGTCACCTGCTCTTTAGCTCATGTAATATTTGACGCCTGCGGGTAAAAGGAGGAGGAAAGAGAAAGGCAGAAGGCGGGGAGGTTAACCAGAATAACGTCCGGTTGGCTACCCTACACCGGTGGAATGGAAAAAGGGAACACAAAGATGACAGGGAGAGAGAGGAGAGCAGGAAAGAAGTCAAATTAGCGGTGAGTTCGCTGACGCGTGTGTTATTGCACTAATAGTCACAGACGATGACACAAGTCCGTCGTCCTCAAGATGCACAAAAGTGCCTTCACTGCTTTATGGGCCGACGAGCAATGGGGGCGGTGTTCCAGCAGCACCTGCACGGAAAGCGTCCGATTGTCCGGTTTTTTTAACGCGTTAGCAAGTTCTTGTCTTTCTGGGGCATATCGTGGACAGTGGCAGAGCAGGTGGTCGATAGTTTCGTCGGTTCCGCAGACCTCGCATGCTGCACTGTCGGTCACTCCAATTATTGTAGAGTATGCCTTTGTGAAGGCAACTCCTAACCAAAGGCGACAGAGAAGCTGAGCTTCACGTCGAGGAAGTCCGAATGGAGGTCGGAGTTGCAGTGAGGGGTTTAATCGATGCAGTCGTGTAAGTCGTAAGTTTGGCGAGTTCAACTCGGTCAGTGAGAGACTGCGTGCCAGGTGTCGAAGCTGCCTTGCGGCGTCTGTCTTCGAAAGCGGAATTGGAACACTGAGCTCTTCTTGGTGTGATGTGCGAGCAGCGTTATCTGCGGAATAATTGCCACTGATTCCACAATGACCTGGTACCCATTGAAAGACAACCTCGTGGCCTTTTTGTTGGGCATGATGGTGAAGTTTCACGGTTTCGTATGTCATCTGTTCATGACAGTCGCGTCGGAGAACTGACTGCGTGCACTGTAATGCCAGTTTTGAGTCAGAAAATACCGCCCATGTTCTAGGTCTTTCAGAATCAATGAATTCCAGTGCACGACGCAGAGCCGTTAGTTCTACCACCGTTGAGGTCGTGACATGCAATGCCTTGAACCGCAGTGTTATTCCTCGCGTTGGTATAACCACCGCACCACCAGAACTGGACGATGTAGTCGATCCATCGGTATAGATGTGCACGTGGTTGCTGTACTTTTCATGCAAGAGGAGTAAGCTCAGTTGTTTTAGAGCAGGGGACGGTAGACCTGACTTCTTGTGCAGTCGCGGAATCTTTATATGTACTTGTGGATGGCTCAAACACCACGGAGGAAACACTGGCTTGGCCGCAGGTGCGTACCCTGAAGTAAACGATGCACGATGTGCAATGACTATAGCGCTAAATGTCCAGTAGATTCTTTCAGCAGTTAGGCTCGCCAGGTGGTGGAAAGGGGTCCTAGCATAGTGTCAGAGATGCGTACGCATTGTCTCAACGGTAATATTCGTCGTGATTGGATAATGCTGGGCAATGGCAATGGTTTCAGCCATTGACGCACTGTCTGGTAAGCCAAGACATATTTTAAGGGCTTGGGCTTGAATATTCTGAATCGGGTAAAATGGGGGTAAAAGGGTGTTCCACATACTCCGCACGGTCCTTGAGTGGTGCTGGCTAACGGTCGCATGTCCCAACTATTATACATACGCCAGGCATTTGGCTTTGAGCGCGGGGTTAACACATGTCTGAGAATGTAAACGGAAGGCTAGCCACCACAGGAGCATAGTTCGTAAAGCACTCGCATGTGTGTATGTGCTAATGTTTCCCTTTGTCTCATCAAGGGGCGCTGTCTTTGAATGGAGAGTTATTGTATCAACGCATGCGCGAGAGGAAAAGCGCGGGTTGGGCTCCTACGTGGGACAAATTGTCTTTTCGTCACCTTCGTATCCCATTCCTTTAGCGTCCTTACATATAAATTATAAATAATAGGTAATACTCCTGTAGTTTCTTTGGTTTTAATGAGTGCTTGCTTAATATCGTTGTCACTAACTCCTGTTTAGCTTGTAGGTATTTCTAGAGCCCACATGCCTCCTGATATAATAGAACATAATATTCAGCGGCTAGTTTTTTTTAACTTTTCTGATCTTAGGCGTGCCCCATTTTCGCTTTTCAGATGAAGGAAGGAAGGCAATCAACTTTATTCAAGGTCCTGCAGGCCACGAGAGCTTCGGGGCTCTCATGGAGCGGGCGTCTCCCACGATGATTGACATCCTGTTTGACAAAAACACAATTTGTTGTCACAGCCACCAGGAAAGACGACACCCAAGCGCCGGCTAATGGCGTTAATGAAGTGAAGCGGTTCTAAAGTGAAATAAGGAATAGGAATGTTCAATCGGTTGCGGAGCTGACAGAGTAAGGGTTTGCAATACACAGCATCATTCGTAACCGTCGGAGTTGTTCAACGTACCAATGTAATTTGCATAAAGTATATTTTCGTATATTAATATAACGCCAACTCTTTTTTGCTATGTCAAGGAATGTTACATTTAGAGTGCATCTTTTATGTGCCACAAGATATGAAAATACAAAAAAGCGGTTATTTTTCTACATAGACTAAAGCATGGTGTATTGGAGTACAGTGGCGTAAATTTTTTTAATGGTGTCGACATGCTACTGCAGCAAGCGCGCCCAAAAGGTTGCAACAAAAATTCCGTGAATGCATTTCCGTGAACTCCTATCGAAGTACTCTTGCTGTGAGTTCTACACCGACGCATCGAAGACACATGCTGGCGTATCTTACGCGGCTGTTTGTCCTTCTTTCTCTGAATCAGGCGTTTTGAACCCAAATTGAAGTATATTTACTGCAGAAGCTTATGCAGTGTGTGTCTGCTGTTAAACACATTAAGAAACTAAAACTACAGAAGGTATTAATATTCACGGACTCCCTAAGTGTCGTAAAGCTACTAATGTCTTTAATAAAACACAAAAATCTCGTTTTCATTGTGCTTTACTCATACTAGTACAATATTTATTCATCTCAGTGACAATATGCTTGATACCTGGTCATAGATGCATCGAGGGTAATGTGCTATCTGACCAAAGGGCCACATCAGTTACATCTCAAGCTACTAATCTTTCCGTAACTATTGCTGCCACAGATCTCAAGCCTTTTTTGCGAACGAAACTGCGAAGCCACTGGCAACGCTTGTGGGACGCCGAAATATTAAGCTCCACCTAATTAAGCCACAGTTAGGTTTCTGGCCCTACACTACGAAAACACGGAGAGAGATAATAAACATCTTTATTATGTAAATGCAGCTTTGGAACATATTTCCTTTTGTGTCGTCTCAGAACAGGACACACATATGGCACTCACAATTTTTTGCTGACTGGTAACGAGCCTCCAACCTGTGGTCGATGTGTTGAGAGGCTGACCATCCTCAATGTCCACCTGGTGTGTCGGGAAGCCGAAACAGCGAGAAGGAAAGATTTTCCTCTTGCATACCGCTATTGTGTGCCACTTCAACCCTCCATGTTTTTTGGTAAAGAACCACTTTTTAAAACCAAAGCAGTTCTCGCTTTCTTGAACGATGTTGTCCGACATGTTATAAGCATAATAATTTCGCAGCGCATCCTCTCTCCAGAGGATGCCGCTGTGACAGTAGTTCAGTATAGCGCATGCCTCCAGGCCCTTGTGATTCAAGGGCTCTGTTTTGGCGGTAGTGCTTTCGCCAATCACTACATCTGAAATATATTGAATATCGCATCACTCTTTTGGAATGCATTCTTCATTTTCATAGTACACGTCATTAATCATTGTCATAACCTTATTACACGTAGATTTTACGCACTTTACAGCGACTATTTTTATGCCCCTTTACAGCCACGCCTCATCTAATGTTTTATCCACACCTCATAATTCACTATTCATGTACCACTGACAAGCCATTATCATCGTCTTGGCGCTCTTTGGCCACATCTGGCTCTTGCGCCAATAAACCACATTAACCAATCATCACATCAATCAGTACATCCGCTCGTTGATACGATTCATTTCGTACTTTTCTTGAAACAAAACGGACGATTATGTTGTTGTTTTTTCAGTGGTATTGTTCGCAAGGAACACACGATGGCAAACATCGATGTCTTTAGAATCGATGGGGAAACTAATTTTCTGCTGTCATCTTAAATCTCCACCTTATCCGCCTGAACCCACCTTTCTTTAATTTATACCAAACTTGGTGCACCTTAATACAACTTCATACACCTTAATCAGTATTAATCAACTTTATTCCACCCTAATTCACTTTAGCCCAACATAATCCAATTTTGCGGGAGAGCCTGATTCGACGTCATGCCTGTTCACCGTGGGATTTCGCAGTGCGATCCGAAGCAGGTCCAGCGCCGGGAACGTGACGTCATCCCATGGTCACGTGGTTTTGGTACACTCGGATGATAAGAATGGACGCCGGATTTTCCGCGTCATGGGGCTTGCAACGCGTCCTATGCACGTTGCTCTTCAGGAGTCATTCTACGTATACGTGGCCTTCTCATAGCACGGTGACAAAACAAATTAATGGCTAGGCTGAATCTTCTTTTACATTCAAGAAAGTTCAGATCCATTCGACTACCTAGACGATGGAAGCTAGCGAAGCTGTGACTATGGTAGGTCTGCAGTAGTGAATATTGCCCCCCCCCCCCCCCCCCCCCCCCCCCCACGATGAGAATGGGCGTATCATCGTTGGGCATCACCCAACCGAACATGTCTATCATGAACGTTCCGGTTGGAAAACTCGCGTTGAAATCTGGCCGTCGCAACGGGGAAAACGGGGAAGTTGGCGCTAGCGTTGCCGAGGTGTGCACCACCGTTATCGGGCTCCTGGGGGGTAAGACGACGCTGACGTTCGGCCTCAACATCGCGCTCCCTCAACTCGAGGGCCGCGGCTCTTCGCTGACGTTTCGCCTGGGCGTCGGAAGCCCTCGCGCTAAAATCGGCACGTCGACGACGAGCCCTCTCCCGAGCGCGTTCGCTGCTGCGTTGCTCAAACGCGTTAGTATACATGTCGTCAGTTGCTCATGAATGGCTCATACCCCCTTAAGCAATTGCTCATACCCCAGTAAACGCGGCCTCCCCATTACAACGACCGAGGAGAAGTGAAATTCTACGCTCCAATGATTAGCGGCAACGCCGCCAGCTGTGGAAGCAGACGACGACGGCGAGGAACGCGGGAGCAGTATCCCGAGGGCGTAACAAGCACGAGCACGAGCGCAAACTTCACTCTCCACCAGCGCGACCAACCTTCAGGGCCTTTAGCTACTATGCTGTAAAATGCAGGTACGACACTCCCTGCTTCATATGCTACAGTTGCCGCTTCCCGGCAGTTGCAACTTCTGCAACGGTAATCCTTACCGGAAAACGCTTGCGGCCAATGCCGTGCGAGAAGTCGAACTTCCTGGATTCTCTTCACCCCCACGGCTGGCGCCATCCGCTTCCGCGGATGTGCAAAGGTAAGCCCCATCTGGTGGTTCTGCAAGGAACCCAGCAACGCACGCGGCGTGCGCCTCCAGTGATTAGTTGAGTTTTGGCCCACGGACACGACAGACCCTTTGGGAGGTACCGCTATAGAGCTACCCTGTAAATTTATGAAGAACCAATCCCAGTTGCTATCGAAGAATGCGCTGAATTTGCTTTGAGAGGTGGTTAGTTGTGGCACTACGTTGGCCTATGTGTTATGCCTGGCGCATCCCTTTACCGCTGTGCCTTACTCGTAAGCGGCAGCCAACTGATGCTTCAAACGCAACTTCCTCAAAGACCAGCTCGGAACCACGTGAGCTGGTCTGCGACCAGTAGGGCAGTGCTTCAAGTGTCAGCGTCTTCGATCAGAGGCACAGCGGGTCAACGGAAGCGTCTAAAAACGCTATAGCTGTCACGAGGCAAGAATTCGTGTAACGCGCCTTTAACAACGTGCCAGCGGGCGGTACACCAGTGCCGCCTATACGGGTATTCGTTCTAACGGGAACCCTGACACAAAGGACGGGAAGCCCAATTTCAATCAGGGAAACATCTCGCCTCAACACTGCATATCCTGGAGGTATTACATTATTGCCGTTAACGTACAACTATGCATTGACTTATCTCAGTCAATTAAAGATATTTTGGAAATCACAGATCATCATCAGCCTACATTTATGTCCACTGCAGGACGAAGGCGTCTCCCTGTGATCTCCAGTTACCCCTGTCTTGCGCTAGCTGATTCCAAATTGAGTCTGCAAATTTCCTAACTTCATCACCCCACCTAGTTTTCTGCCGTCCTCGACTGCGCTTCCCTTCTCTTGGTATCCATTCTGTAACTCTAAGGGTCCACCGGTGATCCATCCTACGCATTACATGGCCTGCCCAGCTCCATTTCTTCCTCTTAATGTGAACTAGAATATCGGCTATCTCCGTTTGCTCTCTGATCCACACCGCTCTCTTCCTGTCTCTTAACGTTAGGACTAACATATTTCGTTCCATGAGTCTTTGTGCGGTCCTTAACTTGTTCTCGAGCTTCTTTGTTAACCTCCAAGTTTTTTCCCCATACGTTAGCACCGGTAGAATGCAATGATTGTGCACTTTTCTTTTCAACGATAGTGGTAAGCTCCCAGTCAATATTTGGCAATGCCTGTCATATGCACTCCAACCCAATTTTATCCTTCTGTAAATTTCTTTCTCATCATCAGGTTCCCCTGTGAGTAATTGACCTAGATAAACGTACTTCTTTACAGACTCTAGAGGCTGGCTGGCGGTCCTGAATTCTTGTTTCCTTTCCAGGCTATTGACATTATGTTTGTCTTCTGCATATTAACCTTCAACCCCACTTTCTCGGCTAAGGTCCTCAATCATTTGCTGTAATTCGTCCCCATTGTTGCTAGATAGGACAATGTCATCGAACAAACTGAAGGTTGCTGAGATATTCGCCGTTTATCCTCACTCCTAAGCCTTCCCATGCAGTCTAAGAGCTTGAATACTGCTCATAACGCTAAACTGCTAAACGGCAATATTTTCAACATACTCTTCCGAATTTCATTTCTACCGCCCCTGACAAATTTTGGCGCTTTCTAAGCAAAAAGAAGCAATCTTTAAGCCGCATGATACAGGACGGCACTGTTCTCACCGATAAAAAACAGATTGCTCAACAGTTTAACCGCTACTTTGCCAGTGTTTTTTCACAAAAAAATACAACTGCTCCATCATACACTTCCTGTTCCCAAACCCAGACTGATATTGTGTCACAACCTGGCGTATTTGCAATGTTGTTGAATTTAAAGACCAAAGCCACACCAGGTCCTGATAACATATCAAACATTTTCTTGCGTCGATACGCTGAGATGCTTTCTCACTTCCTTGTCGTCATTTTCGCTCTTCACTAAATGCCGGAGTTCTACCATTTGAATGGAAAATAGGGCGTGTAGTACCAGTCTTGAAGAAAGGTGACAGTGCGTTCTTCTGTAATTATCGCCCCATATCACTAACTTCATCATGCTGCAAAATGCTAGAGCACATTATAGCTACTTATATTACAACGTTCCTGAATGATAATAGTGTACTTTCCGCCTTCCAGCATGGATTTCGGAAAGGCTTGTCTACAGTCACTCAGTTAACTTCAGTCGTTCACAGCTTTGCGCAGGTTCTTGATAAGTCGGGGCAAATTGATGTTATTTTTATTGATTTTTGTAAAGCATTTGACCTTGTTCCACACTGCAAACTACTGTATAAGCTCGAATCTATAGGCCTTCCCCCTTTTCTTATTAACTGGATTTGCGCGTATTTAACTAACCGTGTTCAATTTGTCAGCATTGATGGGCATAATTCTGATGAACTTCCTGTTACCTCTGGCGTTCCTCAGGGAAGCGTCTTAGGTCCCCTACTCTTTTTAATTTATGTAAACGATCTTCCTGACATCATTCCAGACAGTGTGCAAATTAGACTATTTGCTGATGATTGTGTTTTGTTTAAGGAAATTGCTAACCATGATGACCAACGACTTCTTAACTCCTCCTTGCATAGCGTTATTGAATGGTGTAATCAATGGGGAATGCAACTTAATCCAGACAAAACTGTTTATATGAAAATTACCAACAAAAGAAATAGCCTTTCCTTCCCATACCACCTTCCTGCCCGCCCTCTATCTGAAGTTAACGAATGCAAATACCTAGGCGTAACTATAACCAATAACCTTAGTTGGAACAAGCACGTTAAAAATGTTTGCTCGTCCGCCTTCCGTAAACTCTGTTTCTTGAGACATAAACTGCGACATGCTCCTTCTAACGTTAGGCTCCTTGCATATACTTCATTAATAAGGCCAAAACTAGAGTACGCGTGTTCCGTATGGGACCCATACACAAAAACTAATATCGATGCCCTTGAGATGATCCAACGTAAGGCTGTCCGGTTTATATATTCCAAGTATCGTGCAACTGACTCTCCTACTCGTCTGATGAAAAAACACGGTATTTCAACGCTGCAAATCCGAAGGAAAATGCTCAGGCTAAAATTCCTCTTTTTACTCAAAAACAACAAGCTATCCCTTAAACCTGACTCCTACCTCAAGCCTTCCACAGCACGGCTGTCAAGAAATAGGCACCACGAATCACTTACACCCTACTATGCGAGAACTAACATCTTCAAGTACTCTTTCTTTCCTCGAACCATAACAGACTGGAACCAGTTACCTTCATCACACATTGCAAGCCTTGATGCCATTCAACAAACTGTTTGCTGATATGTATTTCTGTGTACATCTCTATGTTATGCCCCTCCTGCCTGGGCCCTTCAATGGGCCTGCAGTATGTTATAAATAAAAATAAATAAATAAATAAATAAATAAATAAATAAAGATACAGTGAATAGAAATGGAAATGGAAAAACTTTATTGAGGTCCTTCGGAACGTGCACTAGCTCGTATCGGGTCGCTCCCACGTCGGAACAAAAAGGCCTAGGCTCTCCGCCAAGTCGCGGGCCCGTTGGACTGCCCATAGTAGCGCTTCAAAATCCGGACTGCGTAGAGCAGCCTCCCACTTGGACGACGTAGCATCTTCGTCACCCCATAACGCGGGGCACCGCCAGAGCATGCGTTCTAAGTTGGCAAAGTCGGAGCAAAGCGCGCAAATGTTAAACGTTTCAATCTCAGGATAGATCCTGGGTAAGAGTGCGGGGCTAGGGTATGCCCCGACCTGCAAGAGTCTCATTGTCAATGCCTGAGGCCTGTCCAATTTACTGTGCGGCGGTGGATACTTCCGCCTCCCCAGATAAAAGTACTTAGTGAGTTCGTTGTACCTGGCAGGTGGATCCCTCTTGTCCGGAATCTCAGCGCCGCGCCATCCGGTGCTACCTTACGCGGTCGACGACTCCCCGCGCAGCTCCGTGGGTCAACTCGTTGAGGTTGGACGGGGTGCCCTCGATCTGTCCCATGTGAGCGGAGAACCAGACGATCGTGTGGTGCTTGATTTCCTTCTCCAGTAGGATCCGCAAGGCCGGTTTCGAGACGGTACCCTTGGCGATGCTCGGTCCGCCGATCTCGAGTCGCTATATATCGTCGTTCTTCCGTCGTCCAGCAGGGCCAACGCTATTGCGGCCTGTTCGGCAACCTCGGCCGCCGTCGTCCGGAGCGTCGAGGAGTTTGATTTTCCCTTCTTGGTTGACGCTGACTGTAGCGAACGGCTTTCTGCCGGGCTACCGGGCTCCATCGACAAAACAGCAACTCCGGACACGAGCACCCGCCTCTTCCAGGAGGGATTTAGCCCTAGCCCGTCGTCTGCCTGCGTTGTACTCGGGGTGGACATTCCGAGGAATGGGGGCAACGATAATGCGCTCTCTCTGTTCTCGAGGAATGCTGCAGAAAAGGGTCTCGATCTGCGTCAGGGGAGCTCGAAGCTCTCTCAGGATGTGTCTCTCGGCATTGGTGGTAGACAGGCCGGTAAACTGCGCCCTCTCTTGTGACTCCGCTATCTCTTCCAGCGTGTTCTGCATGTCGAGGTGGAGCAGTCTCTCCGAGCTCGTGTACATGGGAAGCCCGAGTGTTCTCTTGATCGCCTTTCTGATCAATGTGTTCAGCTTGTCCCATTTCGACCTCAGGCAGTTGTGCATGGCCGCGACGTAGGTAAAGTGACACATCACGAAAGCGTGAACCAACCTGACGAGGTTGTCCTCACTCAGTCCTTGCTGTCGGTTGGCAACCGTTTTTATCAACCTGATCCTTTTGTCCGATTTCTTGGTGAGCTTCAGACCCGTCTGTTTAGAATAGCATTGAAGATATTGTGTCTCCTTGCCTGAGCCCTTTCTAGATAGGTAACTTTCTACTTTTCTTGTGGAGAACCAAGGTAACTGTGTAATCCTTGTACATATTTCACGTATGCATCCTGTACTCCTTGATCACGCAATGCCTCTATAACTGCTGGTATCTCCACTGAGTCAAATGCTTTTTCATAATCTATGAAAGCCATATAGAGAGGCTTGCTTGTACTCCGCCGATTTCTCTATTACCTGATTGATGACATGTATATGATCCATTGTAGAATATCCCTTCCTGCAGCCAGCCTGTTCTCTTCGTTGGCTGAAGTCAAGTGTTGCCTGATTCTATTGGAAATTATCTGGGTGAATATTTTACACAATACTGAAAGCAAGCTAATGGGTCTATAATTCTTCAATTTATTAACGTCTCCCTTCTTATGGGTTAGTATAATGTAATTCTGTCCATTTAAATTTTTATACAAGCCACATAATGGACGAAGCAACAAGCACGCGACATATTCCGAAAGAGGGGGACGTGACACGCACTGACTGACCACGTGCATTACTGGAATCGGCCCTGCTTTTACCACACCTCGGGATCTGGTCATTCTACTATTACATTGTCTCCGGAATGAGCCTACATTATCCGCAGAGAAACCGACGGTGTCGGTTTCTCTGCGGTGTGGAGAAACATCGGTGTCGGTTCTGAAGAAACCGACACCGATTACGCCTCGCTCGGAGGCATTCACATCAATAATAAGCTTCTTGAGGAGGAAAAGGAGGCACTGCGGCAACTATCATCTGAATTCAAGGGTTGTGTAAGCCCGCTGCTGAAAAGCGCGAGTTATTCCTTTAATTTTTTTTCTCGGAAAGCTTGGCATCGGCGTTTTCCTTCATCCTGGTCTCGCCGAAGGTAACGGCTGCAAGGAGGGGGCAAAGAAACGACTGGTGCTGTGTGGCCCGTGGTCCTTGCTTGACGAGCGAAGCACAATGAGATAATTGGCTGTCAGCGGCGGGTGACTATCGTGGTGACGGCGCAGAACGCGTAAACGCCTTATTCATCATACACAGCGCGCACCCTGTCTATTTTGACCACCGTGGGAACACCCTTCTAGGACCGTGGCCAATTGACCGCCGTGGAAAACCTTTTCTGAGCAGGCGTTTACTCAGTAAATGTACGCGAGGCTAAAGTGCCGCGTTGGCAGATTTCGTTGGCGAATGGCTCGCAATTACTACGCTATCGGTTTTCTAAAGATCGTGCGCAGTTACTAGAGTGAGACGGGGACACACCGCATACCATTTACCCTGGCGCCATAGTTGGCAGGTACTTATTGCTTATTAGTTTTTAATTGCCCCCGTTGAGTTGGGCTCTGTGGCTTTGCGCCGTGTAAGATTGCTTTTCATTTGTAACCCTTTCCATTGTTGCCTTTTTTATGATGTATTTAGGGAGAGGAGCAAACAGCATAAACCGTGGGGGCGTAGACGAAGTGCAATGCTTGAACAGCCGGCATAGCACTCACACGACGATCCTATGGTACAGGATTAGGGATTGGGGTGCCGGCGGGCAATTTTCATAGCTACCCGGTGGCGATTGGGTTGTAAATGATTGGGGCGGGGCACCAAAAGATAGAAATGGAGGTCCCGTTGCTCGACCAAGCGTTCTGGCATCAGCTTCAGGTGCTATGTCCCATCGGTTCTACCAATATACGGTCGCCTATGCGTGTCAGTTCCAACTTGCATTCATATGTATATATTTTGCAAGTACTTGTAAATACAAAGTGCCTTCAAGCTTCATCCGTATCAGCTTCAATTCCATCGCAAGCCTCCAGAGAACCTATAACCGCTATTCGTAGCGGCAGTTTTCTCTACTTGTGTCGACGGTCTCTGGTGCGTCTCGGACTCCCAAGTGGGGAAGCAACAACCGTACCCTTGAAAGAGAGGGAGAAGAACCTGGACATTACTGCGTGCTTTGGTTTTTCGTCTAAAATTAGTCAAGCGCCCATCACGCAGCACAGAATAATCACCTACTACGATGCACGTCCTATCCACCAGCAGCTGTATCATGTCTCGCAGAAAGAACGCGAGGCAAATAAGGCACAAGTAAAGGAAATGATGGCGTTATCCAGCCTTCAAGCAGTCCGTCGTCATCACCGGCCGTGCTCGTCAAGAAGAAGGATGGCACGCGTCGCTTTTGTGTTGATTACCGAAAGCTCAACAACGTCACAAAACAGAGACCCGCTGCCGCGCATCGATGACTCTCGACAGGCTATGGCGAACTAAGTACTTTTCATCTCTTCATATAAAAGCCAGATATTGGCACACTAAGGTCAACGAGTGGACAGTGAAAAAACTGCCGCTCTCCCTGCGGACGGTCTTTACGAGTTCCGGGTGCTTCCGTTCGGTCTCTGCTCGGCTCCAACAATTTTCCAATGATCGATGGACACTGTGCTGACCGACCTGAAGCGTCAAAGCTGCCTTGTGTACCTAGGTGATGTGGTGGGTTTTTTTCGGCCAGTTTTTCTGAACACCTTAACCGACTAAGTCAAGTACTCGAGGTAACCTGATCGGCTAACCTTACAGTAAAGCCTCAAAAATGCCAGCGCGCAAGACGTCCGTCCCAATCCTGACAAAACTGCCGCTGTCGCCACTTTTACAACCCCTACCGATAAGAAAAATGTCCGACGCTTTCTGGTTCTGTGCGCGCACTGTCAACTCTTCATAAGAAATTTTACTAAGATTGCTGAACCCTTTACTCGTCTCCCAAGAGACGATGTACCATTCATTGGGGACGCTGAACAAGAAGCAGCTTTCACGGAGCTCCAACACCACCAGGCGTCGACGCCCGCTCTTGGACACTTCGACGAACATACCGGGACTGGAATTTATACAGACTCCATCTAACATTAGTCGGGGCGTGGTACTTGTACAACGGCAGGAGGGCGATGAAAGAGTTATCTTTCCAACTACGCAACACAGTCCAACTACACCACTAGGGAGAAAGAGTGCCTTGACATTGCATGGGCCCTTGCAAAGTTTCGGCCTAACTTTCACGGCCGCCCATTCAAGGCCGTGACAATACTGCGTTGAGCGGCTAAGCACGAGATCGTGGGATTGATTCCCGGAGATGGCAACAGCATTTCGATGTGGGCAAAATGCAAGAACGCAAGTGTACTTTTATTTCGGTGCATGCTAAAGCCCCTAAAGTGGTCAAAAGTAATTCGAAGCATCCTACTACGCGCGCCTCATAATCAGATCTTGATTCCGGCACGTAAAAGTGCGAATACATAACTTCTTTTGGCGCATTCGTAGGGGTATCACAGATAGCCGTAAAAGATGTTTCGTAATGCGCGTCCCACAACATGCCTCTTAGCGTTCCCGTTCATCGACCCGAATAACTTTTAGTCTTTCAATAAATTTAAACCAGCAACAACAATTATCTGGACAACAATGAATTGAGCCGGACAAACACAACGAGAGATGATATGGCGTGTGCCCTTGAAAATGGAAATGTTTGTCGGGATTGCATAAATGCCTCACTATCTCGTCGTCGCGGTATAGTGGTCTGAAAAATACCCCAGCAATGTGCCACTGTGTGGTTTCACAACGCTTTCAGAAGGGGCGACAAGCTGGACAGCTGGGCCAGTTATTTCACTCTTGTCCCACATATACCGAAATATGCACCAGTGCACAGAGCTATCCAGGACCGGGAAGCGGCACGAATATTGCTCAGCCTCCAATGGCACCGAAAGCAAGTACTTCATTTTATTCTTCTGGCGTGACCAACGTTTCATTGTTCTCGTGTGATTATTTTGTTGCAATGCACTCAGAGATAACGCATTTAGTCTTCCATTACCTGCGTATATAAAATCAAAATATTACCGCGCGCACTGATAAAGAAAAAGAATTCGGAGGACGCGTAAGCTTCGCTTTTAAGAGTGGAACGCGATAGCATTCAAAGATCCCTGACTGCTACTCATGGTTCCCGACGACTGCAGCTTATGCAACCGTACTGGTTACTGGCAAACACTGGCGGCGAACGCACGTAGGCGAGCTTTCTGGTGGAAATGCGGCCTCTTGCGTGGGCCGATCCCGGAGATAGTACACAATCGCGCCAGAAAAATTACATCATTTTCAGGTTTCCGTATTTGTTTCGCGCTTGTAATGTTTCAGTCTGAGAAGATTTAACATAAAAGGCATGCGCTGTGGGTGTTTTGTTTCATGTCATTTGTTTGTGGTTTGTCACTCTCAAAATGCCGAGGAATAGCTTTGCCAAGAATGCAAGACAAGGTATGAGCAACATTAATGATAGAATGGTGTGGCATACCTAAACGTAGTTGGGTTGACATTCTCGGCCGCGGGCCCCAATGCCGAAGCCGACGCCGGATTTTTTGCGACACGGGCCCCTGAACGCTATCGCGTTGAAATTGGCCGCACATCTGCTTGCTTCGCTGCAAATGACGTCTACAGACGATAGCCTTCTGCCGCGCATCATATGTAACGCCCTCTTCCCCCCTTCCCCCCCACCTCCAGGCTCTTTTCTTCCCCTCTCACTCCTCCCATGATGGCTGTAATGGAGGTTTTGCTGAGTTCCAATCAAATTTCCAGCGTTCGCTAGGGAGCCTACATGCAAGCGCTTGCATGTAGGCTCCCTAGCGTTCGCCCTTCTCTCGCGCCATCTGTTGGGACATTTTATTACTGTTGCCTGAAAGCCGGCTACAGAGCCGCGGCGTCAGTCTGCCTGTTTTTAACGCGTAGCGTCTCTTCATCGCCATTTCTAACGCGTTGATTTTTCATTTACCAACGTAAATACCAGTCCAATGTGTATTCTTAATCAAATGAACGCTGCGGATTACGATTATGTACATATATTTTGCCTCAAATAGGCCTGAGGTTTCTTTTGCGCTGTATAATGTCGACGTGTATGATCCCGTGCCACCAGTGCAAGTAGCTTGGTTGGTTTCGGCCGGGCGGTTGCATCGAGTGACAGACAGACCGACAAACTTTTTCGCGTTTAAGTTGCCCAAGAAAGAGCATCGTCTTAAAAATAACACGTCTTTGGTAATATTAAAGAATTGCGTTTTCTACCGAATAGCACGCCTACAAAAAAAGCCTTCGTAATGTCGCTGAGCCACAGCGTGTAGTCACAGGGTACTTTATCGAATATCGCGCGGTTTATTTCCAGCCCAGAAAAATTAAAACGTCAGAAGCTATCAGCGTGGAAAACAAATTATTTGTACATTCCTCAATAGACTCTACAACTTGTATACATTAAAGATTTTCCGTTTATATCAATGCTTTTAAAGTTGGTTTATAAGTTGTAAATAATTATCTAAGCGCATAGTAAAACTGCTTTAAGTTGCTCATAGAGACAGCGAACACAATTATGTTGGTTGCGTTCTTGTAGCTCAAGCGAGGATTTTTTAAAGTATCGGACACCCTGTACACGGCCGCTTGATATCAATATTTCCTTATTATATCGTGTTGTGATGGTGTGCCTTGCTGGTAACATTCTTCAGAGCTTTTGGAAGAGTGAGTATATCTTTCAAACAGGCTGATCTACTTAATTTTAGGCAAGGGACAATCTACTTTTTGGAGCAAGAGACAATCAGCGTTTGTAGCACCATACGAGGACCCCACTGTCCAACTATGTTTTAATCGCACTATCTAATTAGTCGCCTGAACTTTCGATGCCAAGGGATCAATTTGTTTATTCCTCAACAAGACGTGGCGCGCTGTAGTGAGAGCGAAGGCAAGAAAATACGAATAGCTCGGTGATCTCCTATTGCAAGCTGGAAGCCCCCCGGCCACGCGAGCTGTCAGCTTCAACGCCATTACATGAAGCGCTGCATTAATTATCGCCTGGAGCTCTAAACCGAAGTATCTGGCTCGACAGTTTACTGCAGTAATTGGCCTCGTTGTAGAGTTGTCCCGTGAAAGGATTAAATTTTCATCAGCGGAGGCTTCGGCGAGTGTTAGAGCTGCAGCGGAGAAGATACGGTAATCACCTGCCCTCAGAATTCGTGAACGGCTGGAATTTAAGGCGATAATATTTAGCTGCGTCGGCGTCGAGGGCACTTCTTCGCTGTTGATAAGGCTTGGTTTGAATGGCTAATATTACGGGGGCAACATCTGTGTAAAGGCATCGAATGCTCATTAATGAAATAATAGCATGTATTATAGGAAGCGGCTAAGGTTTTAAACTAGGCATTCTTTCTGTGAACACTCCACATTATCTATCTAAAACATTAGGCGTCTCAAACCAGGTCAGAAATTTATTTCGTTTCAAACGTCGAACGAAAGCTTACTATTCAGGGACGTAGTGATCGCGGGAAATGCGCAGTCAGGCAGGCCAACAATAATCTTGCAACACCATCAATACAAATACCGCCTTCTCGATTTCTACGGTTATGCGGATGTGGCAAGCATGTTCGAATATCTTCTATCTAGGTACGAACAGAGCTCAGTAAATACAGTACATAAGGCACTGAAACTGAAAAAACTAAAGCGATAGAAATTCTCGCAATTCATCAACCAACGCTTTTAAAGCGGTTATAATGTCGTATACGTCCTCGCACCGTTATCTCGCGACCTTCTCAGAATTGACAGGCTTAAGATGCGTGTATATGCACTGTTTGCTAGCGGCAGAGGCAAGGAGGCACACATTCCGTGCAAGGAGTGGCTGCTGCGAAATAATTCAAGGAAAGCAATAGCAACGTTTCAAAGCTGCAAGAATTCAAAGGGAAAGGTAACCTGCGTTCTATTCCCAATGAGGTGCAGCTTTATAAAGCTTTTGTGACTTTGAATGTTTGTAACGGCCATTTAAGGTGTAGTACATGGAAGCATTGGACAGAAGCATCGATCGTTCAACGCGCTATGTAGAACAATACAGAAAAGCCACTTGCGAGAAGCAATAGCGAAGTTTTACGTCATGGTTAAGATTTTGACGGAGAGGCTGCGGCCCCTGACCAAGTCAAATAGACAAAACAGATACGTGAGAGAACCCGTACGGCTTCCACATGTAATCACATTGAAGAGAGATCCCTGCCCTAAAACAACACTTAATACACTAAATCTGCTAAAGCTCCTGAGTATTGTTGATGATTAGAAATACCGTTGACCTCGGTGAATTGTCCAGCTGTAGCACTCGGTAATGCGCTCAGCAAGCACAGGCGAACCCTAAATATTTATATTCTGAAACAAACGCGCACACGCACACACAAGCACACACACACAGAGGTGGTATTTGCTCCTTTTCAAAGCCAACCAAAAGAAGCATCGCTGGAGAAAGTGAAAGCCAAAACAAGGACACGGAGACTCTTAGATTGGAATAAAACAAGCTACGAAGCGCGCGTCACGAGCTGTCCTGGAGATCCTGGAGAGTGAATAAGACAACGGCTTACGCTTCGAATTCGGAAACGAGGTATTCTGTTCTAAAGCTTCTGTTCACCTCTCACCATTTCCTACATAACATGTATTTGGTGGAACGTGGAAAACCATGTTTTCGCTTCTTCACGGCAGCTCACCACTTTCCTTCTGTTTCATTGTCCTTTTTTTTTTGCATAGCACCATTTTTGTGTTGTTTGACGCAAAGGGTAATATAGCAACCCTTCCAGGAAAGACAGCCCTTGCTTGCTTTTTTTTTTTCAACTCTTGGCGCGAGGGCTTCAGTTGCAGGGCATAGAAAATGTTGGATGCTTTCATTGGACCTTCCCCTCTCATCCGTATACACTGGTTATACGCGCTTTGCTTCTACTTGCCATAAGGAGCCCATAGACACCTTCGATTTAATGCGAGAGTGTGATATGCTTTCATAGCCGGCGCTCCACGCGACAATTCCCCTACAGCACGATCGAAGTGTACGGCGAATGTTGTTTACTCTGGGACGGCTTAAGAGTCTACAGTCATACGTTGGGGTACTATACGTTGCTTCTACTTGATATGAAAGCCCTCGAAACATCGCGAGAAATAAAAAAGAAAGAAATGTGCATGTCTTTGAAAACACGAGACGTAAAGAAAATTGCCGTGCACGCCGGAGGGAAACGAAAAAGCGTATGTCGCATGAATATTTCCTTTCCAGATGCTTGATAAAATAAATCCTTTACTCCGAGGAAGAAGCATTATCCTGGATAGTAAAGGACATCCTGCAAGGAAAGCTTGAGAGAAAAATTACAGCTTGAGCGCTAAGCACTTAAGTGCATCCACATAAACGTACGAAGATAAACTTCTAGCTTGTTCTGGCAATAAACAACTCTATGTTGTGTTTTTCTACCATGAATAACTCTTCTAAGAAAACAAATAAACAAACAAGGCACTGATCGTTGGATGTGTCACTGTGTACATTTTATAGCAGATTGTGGGCATTATTTCCTACTTAATTTCGTATATATAGCTTTCTTTGTATTTGAGCAGCGGTATCGCTAAAACTGCGCGTTTCGCGCACAATTTTCACAAGCGATTCCCAGCACCCAGCGTAGGGAGAATTCAACAGCTCATCAGGAATACTAAATTCTTGCGTCGTCCTAACACTGCTAAGCCTGCTCGCGTCGCAGCTACAGTTTCAGGAATAAATCCTGGCGCATTCCTGCGTTATCCAACTTTTGCTTGCGCCGCGGCATGTGCGCAAATTGCCCTGTCCTGGGTGGGATTACTTTCGCTTCCAAATAGTTTGCGTCACGACAATGGCCACTATTTACCAAGGGCGCCGTTTCTGTGAAGACTGGTGTTCTAGTTAACAGCTAGGATTTTATCCCTTAAATCATTCTACCAGGTTGCTGCAGTGGAAAGTCACTTTGCAGCTGCTTCAAGGAGTGACGCACATTATAGTTACTAATGTGGCGGCCCCATTAGTTACTGCGGTAAGATGTGAAGTCACAGTGGATAAACAAAATAAGCGGCTCCTGGGAACTTTTATCGGGGAAATAAGGAGTGAAAGTTTTTTAATGTAGGCGGTCAACTCTCAGCCTCTTGTCGTAGAAAGAAAGAAAGAAGTCCGACAAATCGGGAGAGAGAGAGATAATTTATTTGAAAGAAAGCAGAAAGGTCAGGCTGAGCTATCACGCTCTGGCCTGCTACTCCACCCAGGGCATGGAGGAACGGGTACTTCAAGGTGTGACGAGGCAATACGATGACGTAGAAAGAGGGATGTGAAACAGTTCAACATTCTATTGATAAAGAGTTCAGAAATTGCATCCATCAAGCCACTGCCGGGTTCCATATCTTGTCTGTAGTCACTAGTTGAAATGAATCTTGAGATAAAGGCGGTATAAGACGAAGCTGGTGTGTGGTCTTCTCCTGCGGAAGCAGAACAGGCGTTAAGCAAAAATTTACAGCATGTAAAGAGCTGCGATAAGCGGCTCCAGCATGGCGACGACGTGCAGGGCACAGTTAGCGGCCGGATTCTCTACACTGCCGAGAAACACGCGCATCGACTCTACCAGGTGCTTCAGCATTTTCTCAACGCTTCCCTTCTCACTTGTGTCCATCCTTCTTACCTGGCTGTTGGGTGGCCAGTTTTATTGGCCCTATCATTCTTGGCTACTTGGCACAGAGTGATACAGATGCCTTGGCACAGGTGCCCGCGAGTCCACGCAAAGTGCCTCGAGTGGCCATTCGCGCGGAAATCTTGCGTGTATTCGCGGGCTTCTTTCACACTCAGAAAAACACGTTTATGTAGCACGTATTGAGCACCATAAAGCTGTATCGGCCTGTTATTTTATGTTGTTCTACAATTTTCTCATTGACACTTTTCATCTAATTAAAATAATTGAGACGTTGAATAATAAATGAGAATAATTATCAAAGTAGGCGGAATGCAAAAAATAATCTGAGTATGCCCAAGCGACGGCAAACAACATTACCTCGGTTTGGTCCAGTTACGCGGCATTTGCACATTTTAAAGGTTTGCCTCAAGTTACGTGAAACACCCTGTATATCGAGTGTGCGGTAGCCTGCCGAGAACAGTGGCTGATGACGAACTGGCTCTTTTATGACCTCTGCACAGATTTCCCTTTTCCATATAATGCCGTCGATATGCAATAAAAGCTGGTTGTTAGTCAGCACCACGTCCTGTCTTTTGCGTGCTCGATTCCCTTGAATGTGTTAGTGCATAGTGCATTAGTGCATTAAGGCTGCTGGCCCGCATGAAAATGCACTGCAAAATGTCCGTTGCATCCATGGTTACGGACAGAGCTGTTGCAATTAACTGTTACTGTTGTGGGCAATACAGTTTTTCGGAACTAACGCTAACTTTACGACGCTGTAGTATCTTCTACAAATTTTCACTCCATTTTTTATTATTATTTGTAGTTTGCGCATAGTGCAACTGCTCCATTCACCGAAAGGCGCCCGGTGACATTTCCGTTCTTTGGCGAATAATTCTTTGCCATTTCACGGTTTGCAAACTGTATTTCTAATAATGTGCGCATTATCGTCGCGAAGCTGCGATAGCGTCGTCCGTGGTAAATGGTCTTCCGAACTTTGTGCCTTCTCCTGTTTGCGTCGGTCGCACATTCACGTGTCTAAAGCTGCTTTTCTTCTTTCATTGGCAAATGCGTAAGGAAGGAAGGAAGGGGGAATAGACGGAAGGACAGGGAGGTTAGCCAGTTCTCAGACCGGCTCGCTACCCTGTGGGGGGGAAAGGGAAACTCCTTGTAATATACATAGGCTGTCGTTAATAAACACGAGTGCATGTTTAGGGTCGTGCTTGCATCGTTCTGCTCTTTGAAGATGTGCGCTGTCTGTCCTGGGGATAATCCAAACACGGAGACTAATTTGTCAGTACCGCAATTGGCACTGGATAACAAGGCCTCCCACCATGTGCACGGCCGGCCCCACTGAGCTCCTGCCCTCCGGTTTGCTTCGCCGTCGCCATGGCGACGTCTTCACTCTCTCTCTCTTATCTTCTTTTCCCCCACTCTCCGCTCCCCGTTGGCGCTGAGCCGTACTCCCTCGAGGGCTGCGGAAGATAGCGCCAACGCTTCCCTTCTTCATAAAGCACCACTTCTCTCTCTCTCTCTCTGTCAGTACCGCAATTCGAACGCACAAGAAATGCTATTTTGCTAATTTCTTCTTTTAGCGATTATATCCTCTACTGCCATGTCAAAAATGCAAACTTGCTTGGAGCCCTCTATTCACTTTCCAATGCAAAATAAATGAGCTGTTTGGAGCGTTTCAGAGTTTCTGCTGCTTATTAAGAAAGAGAGAGAAAATTCATAAGGGAAAGGCAGGGAGGTTAACCAGGCTGAGCCCGGTAGGCTACCCTGCACTGGGGAAGGGGAGAATGGGTTGAAAGAGGAAAAGGAAGTGAGAAGTTCACAGTTCACATCTTGCACGATCAAAACCTTGTATTACAACTATACTCTGCCACTTAGTAGGTTGGACAATGAAGGTTTCGATCCCACTGTTTCCCTCCCTTTCTCACTCTGGCTCTCTCTCTGTGATTTTTTTTGTGTTGCCGTGCGTGTGAATATTGTAAGACGTACTGAAAGGATTGCACGTCGCCTAATTAGTGCGGTCTATTTTTAATGGTACATAGCATGCGCCTTTGTGGCTTGGATATTTAGGTTATTCCAGACAAAGTACCTGCGAATTAACGACGCTATTCATTTTACTTGGCAGCGTTTTCATATTATTTGCTATTATTTGTGCTTGCGTAACGTGATAACTTGGAACATTTGTAGATACTGCACTATTAGTGGAACACGTGAAAACTGTGTATTTTGTTGCTTGCTTCAATTTGGGGCGCCAGAGGCCTTTAACGAGAAGCGATCAAATCGGTCTTGTATATTTTTTTTCTTGTTCCTCCTTCATGCAGTTATGGTTCACAGCAGCCATCGCGTCACGGCTGTGGTAATTAGGGATGCAGTGTTTCAGTGTTCTTGTTAGGATGTACCACAACTATTTCCCCACGTCCAGCCTCTGCGAACTTCATGGTGTTGTCGAACTTCACGTGAGGATATATCCTTAGACTATTTCTAATATTGCGAGATTTGCCTCCATATTAGTGAAGCAGCATGAACCCAACTGGCATTAACTGGGATCAGAAAACTGTTGCAGATGTTATTTCCTTCAATTACATTTCTCCGTATTCTTGGTATTCTCCTACCCGACACCATTACAAAGGAGCGTTATCGCATTGTGTGGCGGCATTATCATCTGTATTACGTTAGTTCTTATTGAGAAGACTAAATGTAAGTGATAATATGTTTCTAATATGATATTAAAATCTTCACGAGAACTGGTAATGAGATAAAGAGTATCATGTTTAGACCAAAGCTGAATTCACTTTACTGGTGCCAAAATGCGTTTTCTGGATAGAAATTGATGTAGCAGCCCTGTGTTTTATTCGACGCAGGACATTGTGAACACGCTAATGCCAACTTTGTTTACAGCAAAATGGACTTGTTTTCAAGTCGCCACTCTTTATTTACCAAATCACTTAGGTACGCATCCATAGCCAGTGTGCACAACAGGCTTGAGAAAGAAGGTAGGGTAGTGGTTTAATCGAAAGCCCGCTTATCACCTACATGAAGAAGCGGGGTTTAGCACATGAACATGCTAGGGTTAGCCGTTTTGGAGTGGCTTACACGGAACGCCTTACAGTTATTGTAGCGTCACGATATTTCGTTTGGCGCTAACCCTTCTGAGAGGGTCACCATATTCCGTTTCATACATCAGGTGCAACGCTGTGGAGGCTAGAGATATTTTTTGTGGTGGCTGCGTTCGCGCATAGAAATAGAGCGATTTTTTAAAATGTTCTTTATATAGGTTCAGTTTCGAATAAAAGAAGAAATGAATTATTCCTGAGAGACAAACACACCATCCACTTACGCGACGTTTTTTTTTTTTTTCATTTCGTATTTATTATTTTCAGCCCATTGCGGCAGCCTCACTTGCATGCTCGCGCAAATAAACGCCGCTGGCGCGCGACTAAGTATAGAAGGAAAGTACGGAGTGCTAAATTTTGGTCACCGAACAGCGTAGCTTCCACATCGTTGCGCCTGATGTATGAAACGGTGTATGAAGCTGCATACGCTATTCTGTATAAAACATCGTTGTACTATAATGAAACATGCCCACGATTGTACGGATTGCTGGGTGCGTTACAGAGATAGGGACGCTATAACAGAGCACGGAAACGCAAGAACTCAAACGCTTTAAACCGTAACATGACACCTGGAAGTATACTTTTTATTGCTTCTAAAAGATCCATATGCGGAGACGCTGTGAAAGCTGATTGCAATATAAATCAAAATTTTCTCGCTTTTCCACCTTCAGCAGGTAAGCCTAGATGCCGATAAAGACGATGCAGGTTAGTGACTGAGACAAGTGGAAGAGGCGTTGTGAAGGTGCTGCAGAAACGTGCAAGTGGTACAGGTGCATGTGAAGGTTCTCAAGAATTTCAAACTGTTCCATTCAAAACTTTACACATTATTAGTGCTATAAGTCATTGTTTCATGGTGATGCAGACGAAGATCATTTTTATTGGCATCCCCTTTGAAGCGATGCGACGACAAATCGTCCCCTATTCTGCTTGAACCCATCAGCTATTACATACACTCATAGACGTCTAGGATATTGCCTCTCTCGATTTCTTGTCTCTTCGATAAAAACATCTATCTCAGTATTGTATCTGACTGCAACGGCTCCGATTTGTAGTGAAGCTTGTATTGGCTCACAAGTTTCGGTGGCGTTGTAGTTACGCAAAAACTCACCTGTGGCGCATACCCGCATTGCATATGCGGGTATGAGCCGGGGATATGCGGGTATGAGCCACGGACAAGAGAGAAAGAGTATCTTCAGGGAAAGCTAGATCACCTTACGCGCGCGACCAATCAGAGTCGTTTGGTGTGTCGTGGGGAGGGAAAGCGAAGGAAAGGGGGTTGGCGCACGCTCCTCCGGGCCTCCCTCGCCTCAAATAAGGTTCGGTTCCCGGATGGGAAGACCGCGCATGGTGTGTTCTGCCGATGAGCAGGCTGCGCTTGAGCAACGGAACCGCGAAGCAATTCCGCCTAGAAAAATAACAAGGCCACCGCATCACCTCCTCTCCTTGTCAATACGTCACGAGAGTCGGATGGTAGCAGCGGTGGGGGAGCGCTGCGTTTTTATAGCGCGGCGAGCGTTGTGAAAACGAATTTTCTCCGTGACTGAAACGCTACAGCGGCATCACGTGGAGCTTTTTCTAGGTGGCTTTGGAGGAGCATGCTGCACCTTAAACGCGATTGCTTTTCTTCGATTGTGCGTGGTTCGTCGTACACGGAAGCGCAACAATGCTTGGCTGTTGTTGCGCACCAAACTGCAAGTCGAATTATGACGGAGGACCAAGTGTCCGAGTGCACAAGTTTCCATCTGACCCAGCGATACGAGCAGCATGGACCAGAGCGGTTCCTAGGAAGGACTTCTCGCAAACAACTACACAGTGGTAAGCATGTCTTCTCTCTGCTGTTATTCTGGGTTTCCAGACGAATAGGTTTCATCAGCATAGTGCGCAATATATCGGTGCACGCGTGCACAATAAATTGGTCTTTGCACCTGTCGACGTGCTTGTAAATTCTACATTTTGGTCGACCTTTATATTTGCAGCGCCTTTTACAGCGCGATGATACCGCCACCAGCGGCTGCCGCCGCGTAACCCATATCGCTGGAAACGCTAAAAATGTACCTGATTCCCGGCGGGATCGAACCCGCGCCAGCTACGTGGGAGCCGGATACTCTACCACTAAGCCACGCAAGCGCTTGCTAACGGGCAGCGGAAACATGCCTTAAAATGCTCCCAGGCGCGAAGAGGGAGATGACTCGAGCCTCCGCCAGTATGGTGGCGCCATCTAGACAAGATGCCTGCAAACGCAGCGTCGGCAGGCAAAGACAACCATATGCGATTCAGACGAGGCACGCAATCAATGTGCTCCCGAGCTGCCCAGCCTCCGCCAGTGTGGTGGCGCCATCTAGTTAAGGCGCCTGCAAACGCAGCGCGCCCGTCATGCAAGTTGCAGTTGTGAGGCTTGATCGGGCTCATCAGACTGCTGTGCAGAGAGCATTACAAGCCTCCGTTCGCCGTCGACGCCGGGCGGACAGTTCAGATCGTTCTCGTCAAAACGAGGCGAACAGACTGCCGCGAAGACCTTGTTGTGCTTGGTGCCCAAATTGGAGCTACTCTTCAGCCACTCCACCAGCTTACGCTGTGACTGTGCTGCGTGTGCCGCGCAGGCCTGTGACTTTTTTTTTCAATTCAGCTCCATGAAAAGCATTTCTTGCCATGGGATTATTTCAAGACGGCATCTTACATGGACGTCAAGACAGGAAAAATAGTCGAAGTCGCCCTACACTAGGGAGCTACATGCAACGCCGTTTTACCCTACACTACAGTTTCGAGCTCGTTTCCCAATTGGCCTGCCTATTTATCACGTCCGCAAGCGTGCGTTCGAGAAGCGCCGGGTGCGGAAAGAGCGCGCTCTTTTCGGGTGTGAGGAAGTGTCGTGATGTGTTAGATCCTGAAAAGCAGTGCAACTTGAGAGATTTGTAAGTGCGTTACAGATCATCGAACAGACACATAAGGATATCAGCACTGAGCGTTCAGAAAAGGCCCGTCATCTACTGACATTGGCTTCGACGTTGCTAGAGGAAGTCAGTGAAAAACATTTCGCATGCGAGTTGCAAGAATTGCATTTGGAAGTGCTTAAATTCTTGAAGAGTCAAGTTGATCTTGTTTTGAGTAATGCTGGCCGATATCCCCCCGATTTATTGGTTTTTGCTAGCCTTTTGTTCACAATTTCACCTCATGCATACAGATTCTTGAGAAGGTAGATAAAGCTTAAGATGCCGCATACTGATGCGATCAGAAGACTGTGTTCCTCGTACGATGTAAGCCCTGTAACGGAGCAGCAGGAATGTAGCTTGCTTTCCTGTGCAAAACGTATTATAAGCACATTTAAAGAGCATGAAAAGACAGTAATGTTAATGACCAGACTTTGAGGACCTAAATGTGTGTGATTTCGGTCATCCTGCACAGGAGGCAATGGAGCATGTTGTAAGTGCTGCAGCGAATACACTGCTGGGCAACTTGTGCCGCACAGTAAATAACAAAAACGAAATGCCGAAAATGACCGAAAACTGCAGACCTTGAAGACCTGAGATATGTTTCTTATTCTTTATTTTTTATTCATGAAGCTCTGTTTTGTCAAAAATATATGTATGCTTGTGTTGAGGGAACCCTTTTAAAAAGAAATATGTCGCGTAGGTAGGATTTATTTGCCTACACTATCAAAATTTGAACCCTGCATTTTGGTCATTCCAAATGCTAGCGTTTGAGCGCATCGTAATACCTGTTTTTGAATGTAACTCTCCGTGCTACCGCAATCCATTACTGCATCTTTTCCTTCAGGAATGAGGGGAGGCCTTTCGTTTTTTACTGGCTTTTCACCATTATCTCAGCATTTTATGAAGACCAAGCCCTGCAAACAAGGCGGCTGGAAATAAAAGAAACACAAGAAATGGTACAAGACAGGCGGAAGCTTTTTCTATATGAGAACCATATCTGCGTGAGCCTATAATGATAAAATTTTCTGCAATAAAATGAACCTCCACATTCCTGTGTCTAGCGAGGACTGTTTTACAGAATGCAAAAGTGAGAATGATAATTGTATATGGAAGATTTACAATTTTTGTTTCAGAATACAGTTTTTGCCATTTGTGAATAAAGTATATTTGCGTCTTCAATATGCAGTTTTGCTCTTTCTTTCTTTCCGCCTAAGGCTGAAGGGACTAAGCAGCATGCAGTTTGCTTGTCCGAGCCCCGACCAAACATCCAAAGGACAATAAGACAGGTCATGTTACAATACACGCAAAAACAATGTCACCAGTCAAGTAATCTAAGGAAAACATGAAAGAACGTCGGTTTTTATGATGGTGTTGACTGCGGTAGTTGTCACTGCGTATTAACGCAGTGACAACTACCTGATTAATAATTGCCAAGGTCGCGGGGCATAATTTATATCGCCTTTCATGAGCGCTGGAAACTAAAAACAAATAAGTGCATAACATCAACCAATTGGGTCTTTGTGCTAGGAAACTCGGGTGTCACGGCTCGTATTCTTTTAAAATATCTGGATTTGAAATAATAAAAGTCTGAGTCCAAACGTAAAACTTTAGGTTTCATCCCGCCTTATTTTTTTTAACTCCATTGATAAAGTAGAAGCAAACCCGCCGCGGTTGCTCAGTGGCTATGGTGTTGGGCTGCTGAGCACGAGGTTGCGGGATCGAATCCCGGCCACGGCGGCCGCATTTCGATGGGGGCTAAATGCGAAAACACCCGTGTACTTAGATTTAGGTGCACGTTAAAGAACCCCAGGTGGTCCAAATTTCCGGAGTCCCCCACTACGGCGTGCCTCATAATCAGAACTGGTTTTGGCACGTAAAACCCCATAATTTAATTTTTTAAAGTAGAAGCAATCTAACCCCTGCTGGTAAATTCACTGTTTACTCATCACCTGCACGGAAATAAGACTAACGTGAAACTGTTCGATAGATGTGTTACGCCGTGTGAGCGTATAGATTAAAGTGTTCCAAAAACGCCTGCAATAAAGAAAGTCATTCTTCATGTTTAACGGCAATTCAACGACAACAGAGTGAAGTTCTGCGGAAATTTACAAATTTTAACAGTGGAGCTTTTTATGGCGACCGTCAGTCTATGTGTCGTGAACAAAACCTCGCTGAGCGATGACGTCAGCTGCGTTGCCTAGCAACCACCTCGTGGAGCGTCGTGTGCTTCGCCTACTCGCCATGCCGTGCACATGTTGCCTTGACATAGGACGTTAAGGAGCTGGAAAGAAGCCATGCGCGCGGCGCCCACTATGCTCAGGAGAGAGAAATAGAAAATGAGAGCGAAAGAGAGAGAGAGAAATAGTAGCAGCCCCAACGAGGCAACGAGCAGAGCTGCTGCCGACGCCGTCCACGTTTCCCCGTTTCCCCGCGTTCGTGCCGAATGCGCACGGTGTCCGTGATACGTAGCGCTTGCTTGTAGACTCCCTAGTCCGTGATAGGGAGCCTACATGCAAGCGCTGTTTTAAAACAGCGCTTGCGTGCATATAGGCTCTCTAGCCCTAACTGCAGCGGGCGCCGCTGGCGGCGGCTAAGTAGCTTTCGACCAGCCACGCCCCGGCAAGTGTGGAGGCGCAGCTTGGCCGTGGCGTCACCGGCGAGATAAAGCTTGGAGCCGCCGCGACGGCGGCAGAACTCTGGTTGACTCTGTGGCGAGTACATGTAGCCTTGACTTGGGAAAATCAAAAAAGATCCGGACACCCGAAGAAGAAGCAGCTCATCTTGAAGCACGTCGCGCGGCCAAGCGAGAATCTGCGCGTCGGCGGCGAGCCGATTCGGATAACCGTGACTAGCAGTACTTAGCATTTCCTAGCAAAACTTAGCCAGGCCTAGTAAAACCTGGAAGAAGCTAGGTCGACCACCAGCTCCGCTGTTTACTCCAGCCTTGCACCACTAATACAAGCTGCCCACATTTTTTCTTGTCTAAGTTTAGCGATAGGTTCGAGAAAAAGTTCTCTGAGACCGAGCCTAAAGCCGCAGAGTAGAATAAAAGTGCTTACTGCAGCACCGGATGCGAGAAGAAGCCACTCCTCGTACTTTTGCACGAGAACTATATCTAACCGAGTAGCGCGACTTGAACTAACGGTGAATTCTCTTGGCGGAGTCGGCTCAACCTGCAAAGTGTTTAGCTTGCTTTCACGGACGAACGGTGATCTCTTGTGAGTGTCTAACCATTTTCGTGGACCGGTCTCGAAGATTGTGCAGTCTCACACATCGGCGAAAGCTGCACGTTTGTACGATACCACTGGTACGGCACGCTGCTAAGGAGAACCACTCTCGCATTCTTCCCACGGGCCAGTTGGCGTTTTAAAATTTTGACGAGACGCCGCCCTTCTGATCGAAGACCGGAGGCGCTGTCGTTTCAGATGCTGCCCGGGTTTCCGAACTGACCCTTGAGGAAGTGGCGCTCTAAGTACAGGTTGAATCGCGCGTGCGGATAAAGCACTGTGACAAGGGTGATGCGGGTGGCGGGCATCCCACAGTGCAATATAACGCCACTAATAACCACCCATCAAAGTATGCAAACGCATTCTGCGTAGCATATGGGGTCATCGGTAGCAGATTTAGAGCTCTTGATGCTTTCGAACCTCTCGAAGCCAATTCTTTCTGGCGTTCTGGTTCTAGGCAGAAGTGAGAATGCATCGGCCAGGGAAATCATGGAAGCATTTCATATTAGAACGAGAGCACCTGAATTAGCGATACATCGGTTGTAATGCGTAGCAAAGAAAAGCAGTTTTTTAGAAAGGACGATGCAATCTGTTCGCTCTTTGATGACTCTTTTGTGTCTTGATGGGCAATGCGCTTGAGCGATCTTGTTCTGCTTTGTATGCAGGGTGTCCCAACTATCATTCATTAAGATTTAAAAATCTGCTAATGCCACGTAGCTGGACAGAACCAATGTAATGTTGTTTGCCGTCGCTTGGAGATACTCAGATTATTATTTTTATTACGCCTCAATACATATTTAGTCTTAATTAATTATTCAACTCATCACATAGGATATCAAAAAAGTGTCAATGAGAAAATTGAGTAACATGAAAAATTCACGATACAGCTTTCTGGTGCTCAATACGTGCTACATAAAAGTGTTTTTCTGAACCTGATAGAAGCCCGCGAATACACGTAAAATTGCCGCACGACTGGCCGCTCGAGGCACTTTCAAAACACCCAAGGCCTGTGAAAACTCGCAAGGTGTCATTTACGCTAATTGGCATGGGCTAGCTTGGGTCATTTCAGCATATTCGGCTGGCAACCTATCGACAATACTTGCGACGGATTATCTTACCCACTACAGCGAAACAACCACTTCTATGAGGTACTTGCTAGGGATGTCGCCAACTTCTTCATTCATGCTATAGCTCTTCGTAACGGTGCAACTGCCATGGTTATATGGCTCAGCAATGTCATCGCAGATATGCTTTCAATGTAGGTTGACGTGGATCACTAGAACTAGGACAGCATGCTGCCTTTCCTACCCTTCACGTGTAACACCGCCATTCGAAAATCCGCAGGACTCACTCCTTACCGCTTGCTCCACGATCGCTAACTTACCACTATGTCATACACAATGCTTTTAACCGACACCTTTGTAGCCACAGCTGAGAATGCTGCCAAATTTGTTTAGCGTGTCGAAGAAACTCGTCAGCTCGATCGGTTCCGTATTCGCTCTCAGCAGTGAAAGCGACGCTCATCGGTACAGCCGCCATTATAGAGACGTCACCTACTGTCTCGGCAACAGATTCTGGACATGCAGCCTTATCCAACAACGTGGAGAAACTGCTGCGTCGTTACTGCATTGGAGAAACTGCTGCGTCGTTACTTCGGGCCAGACCGGATTGCAACAAAGCTTTGGCTTCGGCTAGAAGGTTGAATATGTAAGCATAGGCAGGACGGCGCGCAAGCAGATGGACATAAAAATGTTGCAGTTTCGCCCGAAAGGCGAAGCATCAATTATGATAGCAAATTACTAGAGAGATATAGCGAGTGGGGATTCCTCCAGGCCCTTGTGCCCAAGGGTCTCAGTGAGGTAGTAGTGCTGATGGAAGCGACGCATCTTTTCATGTTATTTCATTCTAGCGTATATTTTATGGTCATCGCTGTCATCACTCGTTACTAGCAATATTTTAATACTTGTATATCTTATGCACCTTACACTGAATAGTTTAGGCCTCTATACAGCCTCGTTGCATTTTACACTTTTTATTCACCACGTCGTCGACATTTCCAAAACATTTCTTGGCTCTCTTTGGCCATTCCTGGCCCTTGCGCTAAAAAACCCTATACATCATCATCACGCTCTAGGCATAGTAGTTTTATCGGCTGCATAAACTTGGACACATTCGCTTACTAACTGAATTAACAAGCGTGGTGTCAGCGCGCACAAGCAAAAATGGATATATCACCCTCGATGACCGCAGACAACCACTTTCAAAACGCTGGCGTGAGCAAGGCGGCCGCCGCAGCGAGCGAAGGTTCGTGCGGTCTATCGCTTCAACGGAAACTGAGTGGCGAAAGCACAGCGCATACAAAGGTCAGAGCCATGTGGAGATCGCTTTCAAGATATGGTGCGCGCGACAGCCCGCACCGACACAAAGTACAAGTGCACGGTTGTTGGCAGCGTTTCGTGGCGACAATGCGCTTCAGCTATGGTTTGGCGCCGTGGGTGCTTCGGGGAGAGTGAAGAAAGGCGAAGGGTGTTCTACTCAGTCGGAACTGTTCTGCTGTCTGCCCAATCGCTGCAGCGTCAATACTATATGTGTTATTTTTATTGCGAAATATTGTACTTTTGACGCACCGTTCCTGCGTGCGTCTTTCAGCATACGTACCTGCTTTCGCTCTGTTCGTCTAATATGAATGCCCGCCGCCAAACCCCAGTTTCTCTTCATCGGAAAGCACCATGTTGTAAAATCTCACATCTTTTCTTTTTTCTCAACATTTTAAATCTGATCCTGAGGCGCCTCCAGAATGTGAATCACGAACACTCCTATTTCGGTGAAGCAGTCAACGGGGTGTATTCTTACGCAAATCAGACACAACTGCCTGCACAATACGATCTCATTCCGAGGTACCGTTTTGCATCAGAAGATACGATTTGTTTCAGCAGCAGGGAATACCAACGTGGGCATCGATTTCGATTCCTTCGACTACACACGTACGCGACTGCACAAGTCACGTAATTTATGGCGAAGCTGTGCTATAGTTTGGCACGTAACGCGGGATTTTGCCTTACCAAACTTCAAAATAAATGCCCTGGTCGGCTTTGTTGAAGCTCACGTATTCTACTGCAGTCGTTTCTTTGAAGCCATGCGCAATCGTGCCTTCAGCATTCTTTTTTGTCACCTGCGTTTTCTAGGGCACTGTGCTATAACACGCACTTTTTACGCGACCTAAAAGAACGGAATGCCTGCTCATAAACTCGGTTCTGAATTTTATCGCTATAAGCTCTTTTTAAAGTCTCTGTTACGTAAGAAGTGCCCCAAGCGTGGAGTTCTGCGCGCTGTACGGCATCAAGATGCTCGAGCACGCAGAGTTCGCCAACACTGTCTGTGCCGTCAGAATCCTCCACACGTCGGCACGCAGCTCGGAGCTTCCGACGCTTCTATCCACGGCAGAAAATACGACGTCGTAAAAGTTCCAAATGGCCTTCGGTCTGCGGGTCTCTACGACAGAAAAGACAGCAACAAAAGTAAATGTAAAGAACAGATAGGCAAGGTTAGAGCACATGACAGCATGCTGTCGTGATATAATGAAATAGGTATATGCTACATTGCAGAACGAAACTACGCAGCATTAGGATCGATGTTTCCTGCGGGATCAAATACAATGCCTTCAGTCACAGTACACTCTCTTGTGTACGCGACTTGCTGTCGACAGATCTGTACGATGGTGGTAAGAAAATACCCTCGGAGACTGGATATCCGGTAAACAGAATTATGCATGTACTCAAGCTGGCTTTATTTTTCTTCAATGGGATCAGTATTCCCACCTACGAGCACTTTATTGAAGGCACTCCTCCTAGGCACTACTAGGGCGAAGAAATGCTCCACAAGAATCAGCTCATGGTCTATTTGGTACATATATTTTGATAGTTGAGTTTGTGCAGCGCTAACAGGGAGGAGGTATCGGAACACGAACAACGTACAAGCGCGCTGACTTCCTAATTTTTATTTTTGAATGATCCAACGAATTTCATTTAATGCAGACATGTGAGCAAAGAGCAGAAAAAACACATTGGCAAAGCTAGTGGTCTTCACAAGCGCACCTAGCGTATATATTCTTCTTCTTTCTAGGATTTCACGTGCCAAAACCACTTCTATCTATGTGGCACGCCATAGTGGAGGGCTCCGGATTAATCTTGATCACCATATATTAACGGTAAAGAATCTCAGTCTTAGAATAACTATTTGTTGGAATAACCATTCCAATGAAGAGAAACAGACAGGAAAGATGTAGGTGTCGATCTTTGGCATGTACTGCCACGTACCCATTCCGGGGGATTGGCCAAGAACCGGGTAGTCGGTCAGTCAAAGAACTTTATTTAAAGGCCTTGCGAGTTTGTGGGACGGACAAATGGTCCCGCCTCAGGGACGGCCAGGAGTTCTTGAGTCCTGGTGGCTTCCTCAGCCCGCTGGACAGCCCAAAGTTGATCGTCAAGGGCAGAGCTGAGCAACACCGCACGCGGATACGATCGCGAGAGGCTGCATCCCAATTAGTTTGTTATGCCTCGACATTCCCATAGCATACGTTCCAAACTGGCTCTAGAACAACAGTTCTTGCATTTATCTGTCTTGCACATGTCTGGGTAAATGAGGTGAGAGATCGCCGGGTTCGGATAAGTTGTGGTCTGTAATTGCCGCCATTCAACAGGCTGCTTTTTGGTGAGATTTTGGTGAGGTGGTGGGAAAATGCACCTTTGCAATTTGTAGTGTTGTGCGATGTCATTAAATCTGGTCATACGATCCTCCCATTCCCACTCCTCTCGACCCTCGTTTTCGGAAGACGCTAAGGTTCCGGCCCTATTATCGGCCGTGACTCGGTCCGTAAGCCCTCGAGCCACGTCATGCACCGTCTTATTATTATTGCTGTCTCCTGGCGAGGTGGACGTGTGAGCGGGTGTCCATATTAAATAAACATTCTTTTCTTGACTTTTAGTACCTGCCGTCAGGATTCGTAGTGCTTCAGGAGAGATTCGGCCATTAGCGAAATTTCGTACTGCCGCCTGAGAGTCACTGACTATTAGAGATGGGCAAAAAGGCTCACTTCAGTGAGCGGCTCGGAACGGCTCAGCTCACCAAAGTGAACCGGTTCATTTGAATGGTTCACCGGTTCACTTAAATGTGTAACCTGTGTTATGCATATTCTATAGTTATTTGGCTTTGAAACGATATATGCATAATTAAATAACCGTGTTATTAGCATTTTCGCTATGTTTCGAGAATATTTTTATATATAATAAACGCGTTAATTTTTAATTGTAATGAAACTTCCTTTTCTGATATTGGGGATAAAATGCTTATGATACTGTAACAGGCAGAATGCGACGTACTTTTTTCAGAAAAAAATTTACAGGAGCTTTTCTGTTTGTGTGGTACTTTAAATCAACTTTCGTCAAAATAACAACGCAAAATGATTGTACATTATCTTTCAACTTTATTCATTTATTCACATAGGCACGCTCACTATAATATGAGTGAGCTGTAACGTCATGCAAAATGTAGGTAGAAATCATTTTTTGAAGTACAATACAAAAATCATACGAAAGATCCACAAAACTGTCACACCTACCTTTCGTTTTGTTAAATATTTTCGTGTTTTTTTTTTTCTTGAGCGCACGCATGATACTGGAGATCATGTCATCATGCGCCAGGACAAAAAATAAAAAATAAATGAAGTTCTATTACAACACAACAGATCACTGGCCTCGTTTTAATTACATGCTAATGATACACGTTCAGAAAATGCACAGAAGTGGATGCCATGGGCGACATTTTCATGACAACACTAATTAGCATAAATGAAGATCAGGACGTAAACTGTACGTTCATATGCTGTCTTTAAAGACACTGAAGACCATCTTCGAAGTGTTCTTGCACCAGCACACGATGTGCGATCGGTGAGAGTCGCGAGACATCGTTCGAACAGCAGCAGGCAACGAACGGTACCATCCTTTGCCAATTAAGGCTTCTTTACTTCTCCCCTCGGTGACATCCAGTGCCACACCATAGGACGCACAAAAAACCAAAGGGACTGCTGCGCACACCACACATTGCGAGCGAGTACGAGTAGCGCCTGTCTGCCCACGCCGGCCACCACTCGTCGGTCAGAAAACGAAACCTCAAAACCCAGCAGAAGACCCGGCTCTGACGGAACAGTTCAGCACGGCTCACAGAAGGAGAGAGAACCGCCGCTCACTTACTGAACCACGGCTCCCTCGCTCTTCAACAGAGCGGCTCAAAAGATCCGGCTCGCGTCTGAGCGCTCTCTAGGAACGGTTCCTCATGGCTCTCTGAAAGAACCGCCGCTCACTTACTGAACCACGGCTCCCTTGCTCTTCAAGAGAGCCGCTCACAAGATCCGTCTCGCTCCTGAGCGACCCATCTCTGCTGACTATTACGTCCGCTTCGGTCTGTGATAGTGCTAGCGCAATAGCCATCTCCTCCGCAGTCTCGATGTTTGCTGTGCTTGCCGTAGCACATGTTCTGCACTTCGTTTTGTGATCAACTACGACGGCTGTAAAGCCGCGCCTGTACTAGCTGCTTGTATCCAGCAGCGTCTACAAATACTGCGTATTTACTATTCCCAAATTTCTTTTGAATGACCATTGCTCTGCTTTCTCTTCTGCCTTTATGGTGCACGGGATGCGTGTTCTTTGGTAATGGGGGAACGGTTATCGTATCCCTGACACCATTCGATATGTCCACTTTGGTTCCGCGTTGAGTATGGTAGCAATACCTAGTCTTTCTAGTATGTGTCTCCCTGTCTTGGTCTTAGAAAGGCGTTCGTACTGCACTATCCGCTGTGCCTCTATGAGCTTGTCTATTGTGTTGTGCAGAACCGGGTAGATGAAAAATAAAATGTCCAATGTAGTGAAAAATTTTACATTGGCTAGGAATGCCTAGCTGACCTGCTCACTTCTTCCACCACGTTTCATATCCTGGCGCTGCCCTGTGCCTTTCATCTTGATATTTATTATTATTATTATTATTATTATTATTATTATTATTATTATTATTATTATTATTATTATTATTATTATTATTGGAATGCCAATTTTCGTATCATCTCGGACAGTCATGCTCTGGAATAGCTGCGAACACGTTTACTACCATGGGTCAAGCTAAGAGAGACGCTTGGGTTTGTAAAACGTGCAGAAATAACAAGAGACTAAACAGCGGCACAGAGACGGTGCTTGAGGAAAGCAGTGGTTCAGAGACATCACTGTTGGATGAGCTAAGGGAAATTAGGAAAAGTTTGCAATCTTTGCCGGTTCTGCATAAGAAGGTTGATTCTCTCCTGTTGATGCAGGAAGAATTCACGGCGGTATCCAAATCAGTTAAGGAACTCGAAGGATCGGTCTCTTTTTTGTCCGAGAAGTACGATTCTATTTTGAAACAGCAGCAGGATATTCATGAACGTAAAACGTCTGATGGTGCTGAGCTGGAAGCTCTGAAAAGAACGGTGTTAACTCAGACAACAGTAATACAAAAACTAGAGGAAAACCAAAATGAAATTGAACAGTACAGCAGAAGAAAGAATCTTGAGATTCACGGTCTGCCAGAGAAAAGTAATGAAAACTTAACCCAGACACTCACGCAAATGGCAGCAAAACTGGATTTGTCGGGGTTTTCACCTGACGCCATTACGGCAGTACATCGCTTGAAAGTGAAAATGGGTGGTACACCGGTGGTCCTGGTGCGCTTTACGTCTGCAATTTGGAAGGAAAAATGGTTTGAAGCGCGTGGAAAGCTGAAGCAACTGCGTGAAGGGGTATCTTTTCCAAAGATCTACTTCAATGATAACTTGACCAAAGCTAACCGTGATTTGTTCTGGAAAGCCAGAACGAAGGCAAAGGAGGAGGGTTATCAGTTTTGTTGGACGAAAGGAGGCAAGATCTTTGTGAAAAAGAATGAAACAGCGTCTCTTGTCCGAATCGGTAAACAAGCAGACCTGGAAAACATTGTTTAGCCAACATGCCTTTTTCTTTCCGCCAACTACCGGACTTCAGTTCATTTAAAACAGAATTTCGATGCAATTCTGATGAAAGTTTCACCATTGTGAGTGTTAATATTAGAAGCATGCGTAAATACTGGGAAGAGTTTAAATTTCTGGCTGAGTCTGCAGCTGGATTTGTGGATGTTTTTGTATTAACAGAAATCAATGTTTCCCAAGCTTGCCTTAATACTTTCACCCTACAGGGCTTTTCAGCACATTTTGTTACACGAAGCGGGCGTCGTGGCGGAGGCATTGCTCTCTTTGTAAACGACAACTGTGAAGCTTTTTCTGTTGATGTTTCTTTTGTGCATGCTGAATCTATGATGGTCAAAGTTTGTAAGAGGTCATTTTCTGTGCATATCTTATCGGTCTATCGACCGCCTTCATGCATCCTCTCACGGTTTCTTGTAGAGCTTGATGAAACTCTGCGGCAGTGGAGCTCAGTGGACCAATTCTGCTTGATCGGTGACTTTAATCATCATCATCATCCATCAGCCTATATTTTATGTCCACTGCAGGACGAAGGCCTCTCCCTGCGATCTCCAATTACCCTTGTCTTGCGCTAGCGTATTCCAACTTGCGCCTGCAAATTTCCTAACTTCATCATCCCATCTCGTTTTCTGCCGACCTCGACTGCGCTTCCCTTCTCTTGGTATCCATTCTGTAACCCTAATGGTCCACCGGTTATCCATCCTACGCATTACATGGCCTGCCCAGCTCCATTTCTTCCGCTTAATGTCAACTAGAATATCTGCTATCCCCGTTTGTTCTCTGATCCACACCACTCTCTTCCTGTCTCTGGGTCAAGACAGGCCGCCAATGGAAACTGAACCTGGTGACTTTATTATCAACACTTTATGTCCTGAAAAAGTATCTGTTTGTGATTATCTATCTACGTTGTCCGCTTATGGTCTGGAATGTACAATTGGAGCTCCCACTAGAGCGGAATTAGTTAATAATTGTCTAGTGCAGTCCTGCTTAGATCACATAGCGGTCAGAGCTCCCAACTGTACATTTAGGTCATGTACTATTTTACAAAGGTTGGCTGACCACTACTTTGTAGCATGCCGTCTTGTATTACCGGATGCGCCTGGAACGCCGTCGGTTGGGAATACACCCGGGCAGCGCAAATGCCTTGTCCCTATAGTTAATCAAGCTAAGTTTGATAATCTTATCGTTTCGTTTGACTGGGCATCCTTAACCAAAGAAGATTCGTCAAGCAACGTGTATGAAAGATTCTGTACGCAGCTAAAAAATTTTGAATTACGTTGCACACGGTTAGTAGCTAAACCAATAAGAAAGGGTCACTGCTGGATGAACACGGAAATTCTTGCTGCGATTTCGTATCGAGATACCCTGTGGAAACGCTGTAAAAGAAATCCGAGAAACCAAACACTGCGATTAGAATACAAGTCGGCAAGAAATAGAGCTGTTGCTCTTCTGCGTGGCGCCAAACGCCGTTACTTCTTTCATAAATTTCAGCAATCTTCAAATAATGTAAGCAAAACTTGGTCTTTGGTAAATCATCTCAGAGGGATGAGTTCCAGTAAACGGTCTGTTTTCGATTCTTTTCAGCAACCTCCCACAGCAGTGGCTGATGCTTTCAACAGGCACTTTGTAAAAGCATCCCTAAGCGCTGTTTCTTTATCCACAAACACTCGGTCGTTAACGCATTCCATATCTGAGTCAGCTTTTCTTCAGAAATTTTCGAAGTGTGATCTGGAAGAAATGCTTTTCAGTTTCCGTCCTAACAAGCCCACTGGATATGATGGAGTATCATTACACACCATCCGAAGGAATTTCAATGTTCTGGCAGATATTATTCTTCATATACTGAATGGGTTTTTGGAAGGTGATGAAATTCCGGCATGCCTAAAAACGGCAGTTGTTTTACCGCTACATAAGTCAGGGAAGAAAGATAAGATTGAAAACTATCGGCCAATTTCTATCTTACCGGTTATTGCTCAGGTCTTAGAAAAATTTCTTTTCCACACTATGTCTTCTTTTCTTAACAAATTTTCTATCCTGACCGATCGCCAGTTTGGTTTTGTTTCTGGGCGCGGTACTGTTGCGCTGCTTGAAGAATTTGCAGACGACCTGTTCTCGGCATTCGATCAGAATCTTTTCACGTGTGCTCTCTTCTTAGACGTAGCGAAAGCGTTTGACACCCTGAACCACCAAATCTTGTTAAGTAAACTGTATTTTTTGGGATTTAGTGGACCCTTTTACAACATTCTCAAAAATTACTTGAGCAACCGATTTCAAGTGGTCGCTACTGATGATACGGGCGTTTTCAGTTCTAAGTTGTCGCTGAATGCGGGTGTACCGCAGGGGTCAATTTTATCGCCATTGTTGTTTAACATCTTCGTTAATGACTTTCCTTTGGCGACTTCCAAATGTTCTGTGTTCCAGTATGCTGACGACACTGTGTTACTAGCAAAACATCTATCTTACAAAATGTCAACTGAAATGTTGCAAAATGACGTGTACAATGCGATGCTTTGGTTCAGTAACAATGGAATGGCTGTCAATGCCCAAAAAACACAACTGGTATGTTTTCGCTCTCCACTCAAGACTACTGTGATTAACTTGCCTCTCTACTTACATAAGTCTAACTGTGTTCCTTGTAAGTGTACTCCTATTCCATACGTAGATTGTGTTAAATATCTTGGAATATTTTTCGATAGCAACTTATCATGGCAACATCACTTATCACTCATTTGTTCAAAACTGAGGTCAGTCGCTTGGCTGATGTTTAATATGAAAAGTATTGCGCCTCTCTCTGTAAAAAAATTGATTGTGCATGCATTGGGTTATAGTGTATTGAGATATGGTATTACGGTCTTCGGATTCTGTTCGGATCGTTGGAGATGCAGGGTAGACAGGATTATAAAAAATATCCTTATAAATGTTGCCTACAATTCCAAAACAGTAACAGCTGCAAATATCTTCCGTGAACTTGGTCTGCCTAATTTTCATTCTTTGCTCGTTGAAACAGTTGTCATAAAACGCTTTTGGACTTCCGCTTTCAAACAAAAAAATACCTCCACAAGGGAACTTCGTAAACACGTCCGCTATATGGTTCCTCGTTCATCGACAAAGTATGGTGCGGCCAGACGCTGTGCATATGTGCCGGACATGTTTAACAAGTTACCGAATGAAATTTTTAACGCTACTTCAAAAAGCATGCTGAAAGAAATATTGAAGGAGTCATGGTGAAACTAACTTCCACAACACTTTGGCTTCATAATTTTCACTGCTTCAACTTCTGTTTCACGTAGAATAACCAAATGTTATCTTATTTTTTTTCTGGTCATTTTTTTGCTTTGTCTGTCTGTCTCATCAACATCTTTTTATTTACCGTTTGTATCATGTTCATGGCACGGTCCTACAAGCCAATTGAGGCTTAGACCGGCCTGTTTGTGTGGCTCTGTATTTTTTGGTGAATAAACATTATTATTATTATTATTATTATTATTATTATTATTATTATTATTATTATTATTATTATTATTATTATTATTATTATTATTATTCAGAAGAAGAAGAACAATATATCGAAATGTAGGCGCATCTAAAAGAAAACGTATTTGCTCATATGGCGCTACGCGCGAAGTTCTTTTCCCCTAATTCACAAAATAATTAAATTATGGGATTTTACGTGCCAAAACCACGATCTGATTATGCGGCACGCCATAGTTGGGGAGTCTGGAAATTTGGACCACCTGGGGTTCTTTAACGTGCACCTAAATCTAAGTAGTCGGGTGCTTTCGCATTTCGCCCCCATCGCTTAATCGACAGTTTCTTTCTTTTTCTTTTTAACTACGACGCAACTGCAAGACATGTGTTTGCGGAAATTCTTATTGCAGAGCGGATTCCCTACCAGGCGAAATCATTTTGTCACGTTGCAGTGATGGTGAGCAACCCCAACGGCTCAACGCCTCATGAAAATAACTGCTTATTGGGCGACCCTGTGCCCAGCAAAACAAGCAGCACTCATCAGAATGATAGCGGCGACACTTCGTCCGACACTTTAAAGATACCAGTTTCTTTAATTTAGCTGAATGTAATGCCTTCTACAGATGTTCAGAACTCTGTGATGCACTTTCTGGAAAGGCTGAACCTAACCTACACTGATGAAACATTTACCGTTTATCACTCACAACATGCTTATGAGCAGCAGGCGAACAAGGTGGGAGCAAGAGCCAACGTTTCGACAAGTGGACTTGTCTTCTTCAAGGCCGAGGGAACGGTCGTAACTTTTTAGGCCTTTCATATAGTACCTCTAAACGGCCGAAACAGAGGGTTTGGCAATTTTATTTTAACATCTGAAAGGTACAAACGCTGCAAAATTTGCCTGCGCATTGCCGCGATCATTCTGCACATTTCCCTAAAATATAAAATTGGTGGTTGATATAGTTTATTCAGAAAAGCATGAGACGTGGCATATAGCGTTTATGACTGTTTCTATAGTCCCATTAACAGCTTTGCTGTAAAACTGGACTGGTTATACTCGTACTTGTTCCGACAGATGTGCTTCGAATTGTATTTTCTAATCGGCTTGAAAACGTACTCATTACCAGATTTCTTCATCCCTTCTGAAGCCGGTCCATACAGTGCTTGTTGCAAGAAATAGGTTTCACAACCATACGTGTTGCTCAAGCTACAAGTGCACTACCTGCGAATGTATTTCTACAGTATTGCCTGTAAACACCAATAATGAACAGCGGGATCGCAGTATTCGCACATTCGAGTGTACCTTCAAGTGTTTTTCCAACAAATTAACAGCGTAAGATAGTAGTAAGCGTTTGTTTCTTGAAGGCGATTGAAGGGTGAGTCAGTGAGGCCCTCAGTGCAGGGCTCCAGTGGCCTTAGCGGCTCGCCAGTTTTCTCGCACTTACAAGGTGTTATCAGAAAGTTCGCGCACTGGTGTCATTATGTGGGAAACAACAACAGTACGCGCTTTTGCCGGTGGATGTAGATGCACACATATCACACGAGTGGGTGTATCGAGTGCTGCGCTAATAGGAGAGTTTAATAGAGTGTCGGAAACTGCGTTTCAAAAAATTTGGGGAAAACATGGGCGGCGGGTTCACGTGAATTATTGCGCTAAATGTTGCATGAAGCTAAGTAAATCCGACACGCAATCTCTGGAAATACTTCGCCAGGCGTGTGGTGATGCAGTGACGGGACGCACTCAGTGTTTCGAGTGCCATTTATGGTTCTAGGGCGCTCAAATCTCAGAGGAACATGGCGAGCGTTCGGGATGGCCACAAACCAGCAACACACCAGAGAACGCTGCAAAAATTGCAGAACTGATTCAAGGGGCTCATCGCCCGGCCTTTCATGAACTGAGTGAAATGGTGGAAATTTGTTTCGCACAGTGCCAAGCCATTGTCACTGAAGGACTGGTTCAGTGACGTGATGTTTATCTGCACCGCGTCGCCGCACAGAAAGAAACTCAATCAATAGAGCCATCACTGCTGATGAATCGTGCGTTTACTGGTTGTGGGAACGCTGACAGGATTAGTGGCATCAGAGCCAACTGCGGACGAAGAAGACGACGCACGCGCGAGCTATGGCGCGAGGGACGCGCCAGCTGCGGCTGTGCGCCCTTGGGCGCGGCCGGCTGAGATTGGAGCCTGCTGGCGTGGACTGCGTGGTCGAGCCGTTTCCCACATTGGCGCCCAACGTGGGGCCAGCTGGTCGCCCTTGGGCGCGGCCGGCTGAGATTGGAGCCTGCTGGCGTGGACTGCGTGGTCGAGCCGTTTCCCACATTGGCGCCCAACGTGGGGCCAGCTGGTGGTTCTTGGAGATAGGCATCGGGGCTTCTGGTTTCTTGGGTGGTGTTCTGGCATTTTGACTATACCGGTTGTGGTGTCTTTCGTGGTTGGGTTACCGCGTCTTGTGCGGCGTTATTTGAGTGCACGTATCTTTTGTGTCATGTTTGCCTGGTTTGTTTTACCTATTTTTTCATGGGAGACTAGCTCTTCGGCACGCAAGGCAGTCTTGGAATAAGAACAGCAACCTGGAGTCTCGACTGGGGCTGGAGCTGGCAGCGGTGAAGCCGGTAAGCGACAAGACGTGATAGCCTCGTCACCGTTGGGCCAGATCGCCGCGTTGTGCCACACTCTAATGGCTCGGCTGTAGGACATGCCCGTTGCCACGCGCAGCGAGCCTGAGGTCGAAGCGGCGATCAGGAAGCTGGAGGGCAGTTGGTCTGGGCTCTCACCATTAAATAATGTCCTTTGCTTGTCTCCTGCAGTCTGTGTCGTTTGTCAGAGCCTCAGCTGGCCACTGGCTCTCAAGCCACGGCCCTGAGCCCACAGGGCACACCCCCAAACAAAGCAGCAATCTTCGCAATGGAAGAGCCAGAGTTCACCGAAACCCCGTTTATCGTTTTCTTTGATGCAAAAAAGTCGTCCGCAGGGAATTTGCTCCCAAAGGGCACACTGGAAATTCAGATTTCTGCTGTGAAGTTCTGCGGCACCTGTCAAACAACCACCGCCGGAAACTACCGCAACTTTAGCGCTACAAAATCTGTCTGTTGCATCATAGCGTGATCATTCACTCCTCCCTTAAGACCACTAATTTTTGGCCTAGACACCATGTAAATTGTACGCAATCCTCCTTACTCTCTCTACCTGGCCGCCTGCCACTTTGCCTTGTTTCCGAAAATGAAGTTGAAGCTTAAAGGATGTCCTTTGACGCTGCGGACATCATTGAGCACTAAGCACAACCGGTCCTCGACAGCTTTTACGGAAAACAACTTAAAGAAATTGTTCCAAGACTGACCAACCTGCTAGGACAAATGCATTCAGTTCCACAGAGACTACTTCGAAAGGACACCAAGCCTATATCAATGTATGATAACAATAAACTGTTCTGTATACTCAATCCGGGAACATTGGGATGCTCCCTCGTATTATTGCGATTAGTATCTTTCGCCTACTTCACACAATTTGAACCTATCTATCTATCTAGCTATCTATCTATCTATCGATTTGTCCTGCGTGGAGTACGCGTGACGACGCGAGCACCATGCGTCGGATGGCAGGGAGAAATAGATGATGACAACGATGACGCGCTGCCTGACTTTGGCGCGAGCGTGAAAAGCGTTGCAACGAAAAAACTACAACAAAAACGCATTGACGTTTAGCTTAGTGAACGTGGGTGACCAGCAAGCGTATGGGTGCAATGTCAATGGTATTGAGACTGTTAGATACACTAACTAACATTCATCAAGTTCTCCGAGCTCGACCACTCACCGTGACCTGTCAATCCTGGTGCGGTGTTCTGTAAGAGTCTACCTAGTGTACTGTCCATTTCGGCGACCGCTGATTCGCTGCTGCTTGATGTGCAGGAACTAGAATATCGGCTATCCTCGTTTGTTCTCTGATCCACACCGCTCTCTTCCTGTCTCTTAACGTTAGTCTTAAGATTTTTCGTTCCATCGCTCTTTTTGTGGTCCCTAACTTGTTCTCGAGCTTCTTTGTTAACCTCCAAGTTTCTGCCCCATATGTTAGCACTGGTATAATGCGATAATTGTACACTTTTCTTTTTAACAACAGCGGTAAGCTCCCAGTCAATATTTGGCAATGCCTGCCGTATGCACTCCAACCCAATTTTATTCTTCTGTAAATTTATTTCTCATGATCAGGGTCCCCTGTAAGTAATTGACCTAGATAAACGTACTCCTTTACAGACTCTAGAGGCTGACAGGCAATCCTGAACTCTTGTTCCTTTGCCAGGCTATTGAACATTATCTTTGTCTTCTGCATATTCATCTTCAACCCAATTCTTACACTTTCTCGATTAAGGTCCCCAATCATTTGTTGTAATTCGTCTCCATTGTTGCTGAATAGGACAATGTCATCTTCTAACCGAAGGTCGCTGAGATATTCGGCGTTGATCCTCACTCCTAAGCTTTCCCCGTTTAAGAGCTTGAATACTTCTTCTAAGCATGCAGTGAATAGCATTGAATAGATTGTGTCACCTTGCCCGACCCCTTTCTTGATAGGTATCTTGCTACTTTTCTTGTGGAGAACCAAGGTTGCTGTGCAATCCTTGTAGATATTTGTCAAGATATTCATGTATGCCTCCTATACTCATTGATTACGCAATGCCTCTATGACTGCTAGTAACTCTACTGAATCAAATGCTTTTTCATAATCTATGAAAGCCATGGTTGATTGTACTCCGCAGATTTCTCTATTGCCTGATTTCTGACATGGTTATGATCCATCGTAGAATATCCCTTCCTGAAGCCAGCCTATTGTCTTGGTTGGCTGAAGTTAAGTGTTCCCCTAATTGTATTGAAAATTATCTTGGTGAATATTTTATACAATACTGAAAGCAAGCTAATGGATATATAATTCTTCAATCTATTAACGTCTCCCTTTTTATGAATGAGTATAATTTTGGCGTTCTTTCAGCTTTATGGTACACTTGAAGTCGTCAGGCATTGCGTATAAAGGGCCGCAGGCTTCTCAAGCATGATATCTTCTCCATGTTTGAATAAATCGACTATTATTCCATCTTCTCCAGCAGATTTTCCCCTGGTCATGCCTTTCAAGGCCCTTCTAAATTCATCGCTAGTTATAGAAGGAGCCTCTCTATCCTGTTCATCAATACATCGAATGAAAGTAGCTTGGCTGCTCTGGGAACTGTACAGGTCAGTATAGAATTCTTCCGTTGCTTTTACTATGTCATCGAAATTGCTGATCATATTACCCTGCTTATATTTCAGTGCGTGCGATTTGCCATGTCCTATGCCAAGTTTTCTTCTCACTGATTGCATGCTGCGTCCATATGTTACTGCTTCCTCAATCATTTTCACGTTATAATTACGGATATCCCTTATTTTCTTCGTGTTGATTAGTTTCGACAGTTCAGCGAATTCTATCTGGTCTCTCGAGTTTGACAATTTCAGGTTTTGTCGTTTCTTTATAAGGTCATTCGTCACTTGGGAGAGCTTACCTACTGGTTGCCTTGGTGCCTTACCTCCCACTTCAATTGCTGTTTCTGAGATCAGCCTAGTTAAGGTTTCATTCATTACCTCTATGTTGTCTTCATCTTGCTGTTCTAAAGCTACATATTTGTTTGCGAGCACCAGCGTGAATTGGTGTGCTTTTACCCTTACTGCGCCTAGGTTGGCCTTTTTCTTCTTGACTAATTTCACTCTTTCTCTCTTCAAATTGAGAGAAATCGTAGAGCTCACTAACCTATGGTCACTGCACTTTACCCTACCTAGCACTTCTATATCCTGCACTATGCTGGGATCGGCAGAGAGTGTGAAATATATTTCATTCCTTGTTTCTACATTAGGGCTTTTCCAGGTCCACTTCCGCTTGCTGCGCTTCCTGAAGAAGGTATTCATAATTCGGAGCTTATTCCTTTCCGCAAATTCTACCCACATCACTCCTCTAGTGACCTAGAGCCGATTACATCGCTGCCAATGATTTGCTCACCAGCCTGCTTCTTACCCACTTTTATATTGAAGTCTCCCATGACTACAATATATTGAGTTTGCACCTTCCTCATTACTAATTCAACATCTTCAGAAGACTGTTCTATTTCTTCATGATCGTGACTGGAAGTTGGGGCGTAGGGTTTTAGTACCTTCATTCTATACCTCCTATTCAGTTTGATCACGACAACTGCTACCCTCTCATTAATGCTGTAGAATTCATCAGCGTTTCCCGCTAAGTCCTTATAGATTAGAAATCCTACCCAGTATTCTCTCTTATCTGGAAGACTCCTGTAGCAGAGGACGTGGCCGTTAGTCAGCATTGTATAAGCCTCACCTGTTCTTACCTCGCTAAGGCCAATAATATCCCATGTAATGCCTGATAATTCCTGAAACAGCCCTGCTAAGCTAACCTCACACGATAGGGTGCGCTTGTTGAACGTTGCCAGGTTCAGTTTCCAGGGGCGGCCTGTCCGGACCCTGAGATTTGTTGCACCCTCTGCCGCGTCGCAGGTCTGACCGCCGCCCTGGTCAGGTGCTCCGTAGCCGCTGGGTACTGAGGGCCATGTGTTAATTGTAGGAGTCATGAGGGATGTTGTGGCCGAATACTGCACCAGGGAGGCGAATTCCTGTTCTGGTGAGAGAGTGACTTTGTTGAAGCTTAGTGGGCTTTCCTAATTTGGTTGCACCTGGATTAGTATAGCCCCACTAGCTCTCGGCAGTTTTTTTTTTTTTTTTTTTTTTGCTGGTGTCAGGCGCCACTACATGCCTGAAAATGTAGTGGACTCAAGGAGGTTTAACAAAATTCATTTTTTAACCTCCTTGAGTGGACTGGAGGAGGATTCTAACTTACAACCTTCAGATTAGAAGCCGGGTGTTCTACCTCTGCTCCACGCCACCAGCTTGGTCACCTTACTGTAATCATTCCGTCGTCGTCATGTCATTCCCGCCGACCCACTGAAACCAGCTGTCTAACAGCTTGGGTCATTAGTGGTCGTGCCACCGTCGTCAGTTTAGCTTTGTCATCCGATTCTCGTCATGCCGTCGTCGTCTCGCTGTCGTCATAAGCGTTTGCGTCATTGCTTTGTCCTGATGCTGTCGGCGTAATACCATCTTCATCATTCCATCGACGTCTTTGCTTTGTCATTCTGTCGTCATTATGTAGTCATTGTTTTGCCGTTATGCTCAAGCCGACCTTGACAAGCGAGTACCACAGCAACGTGATCCGATACCAAGGAATAGTGTTCCTCGCCAAGTGTCCTAGATGAGTGACTCGGCCATCGTTTCAAGAAATCTTCGCTATTTACAACCTTGATCAAAGTGATTTCCCAAGTTATTCTTGCTAAATGTTCAGGTCACTAAACATACCTTCAAATGGGCTCTGTGTCACCCTTCAAGCTTCGTGAAAAAAAAAAAAGTTGAAGTTTCGCCCAAAAGGCGCAGATTCGATTGTGATATCAAATTAGTGGATAATTATACGAAGTTAGGATAGTTTTATCGGCGGTATAAACTAGTAAACATAGGCGTCCTAATTAAATTAACAAGCATGGTGTCACGCACGCACAAGCAAACAGGAACGCATCTGACTCGATGACCGCGGAAACTCGCTGTCGAACGCTGGAGTGAGTGAGCGCGGCTGCAGCCGCGAGCGAATTAACCTTCGTGCTGCCACTCGCATCCACGCGAACTAAGCCGTGAAAACACAGCGCAGGACTGATTCTGTCCCCGCAGCAGATGGCTTTCAAGATACAGCGGCCCGGGCCCGAGCGCGCGGCGTCGAACGTGTCCCCCCCCCCCCAACCCTCCCCCCCCCTCATCTTTTCGGAGCCTTGCGACCGCTGCGGGCGCGCGCGGCTGCTCGGGCCGCCTGACGTAGAACCCCCTCCCCCACCTTATTCTCCCTCCGGAGCATTGCGCGCGACTGGAAGACGGGGCGCTTCCTTCCCGCTTCTCTCGCTTGCGTGCGCGAGATTGAGCCGCGATCGGCGGCTCACCCTCGCACGCTTTCACTCGCACATACAGTATACGGCGCGCCGGGACGATATCGCCCATCGACTTTATATAAAACTTCGCAGCAACGGCGACGACGACGGCACCGGCAGAAATGCACCTGGAGTGTCCATATAATTGCTATCGCAGTAAAACACATTTTGCGGATAGCTTACACAGCGGTGAGTATCTGAGCAAAATTTGCACTCGTGCGCGGCGCATGGGGCTCACAGGTAGAACCCGAAGTCACCTTTTCTCAAACGCTCTCTTTTCAACAGAGGCGTTTTCCTCACTCGTTTCGAGGTGTTCGGCGGCTGCCCTTGACGTCAGTGGGCAGATTCTCATAGAGCGCTGCCATTGTCCAATAACTGACATCAATCGAAAAAGGTATTTGGATAACTGCGGTTCTTCCTACTGTTACTACGTATATTTATTGACACAGTCATAATTATTGACCCTCCGGAAGAAGCCGACTACCGTCTGCTCACGCTCGGCCGCTGCCGCCTCCGAAAGAGCTGATCTTGGGCCACACTGTTTGTTGTTGTCATAGCCATCGAGTCTCGATATTTTCGATTAGTTTTGAACACTCAAGTATCCTCGAATCTCACGGAACTTAAGGTAAGACCACACGTACGCTTGCCAGCACGCGTTCAATCCTGCTCCTCGATAGACGCCTTGACATACATCGCGTCGTGTTGAGCCAGTGACAGCGTTTCTAAATGCCGAATTCGGACGTGAGTACTATCCATCGGTCAAGCTGGTGCACTACAAAGCCGGTCCGCACCACGTATCTCGGCCAGTCTGGAGCACATGAGCACGAGCGCGTGTTCCAGCTCTCTCATGCACATAGCAAATGCACTACAGTTGCATGTATCTGTGTCTGCTACGCAACCCAGGTACCGCGGCCGCCATGGAATGTCGCGAGGAGCCCGCTCTGTGAGTAACTGTGGCTCGCTGAGGACAACCCTGTGCTTCGAGTGGTCTCAGCGGGCGAAGTGGGACTTGAAGCGTGCTCGCTTGCAGCCCGTACTGTCGAGAGCTCGCGTACTGTCCTTCAAAGAGAACGTTTATTTCAGCAAGCTATTTCTACGTGGTTACAGCGGCTCCAATATGGGTATTTTAACGCGATAGCGTTTAGGGCCCCGTGTCGCTGAAAATCTGGAGTCGGCAACCGGCGTGTGATCGAGGGTAGCGGAGAAAATTATCCAACCACATCGACCGCGGAGGACCTCCACGTGGTGTAAAGTTTTGATGAAAAAAAAAAAAAACTGTCAGCCCTTCCACTGGGTTGAACATGGAAGACCAGCGAAGCTGTACTATGGTAGGAATTAAGTATTTCAAATTATGGCTATTAAGATCATCATCATCATCATCATCATCAGCCTATATTTATGTCCACTGCAGGACGAAGGCCTCTTCCTGCGATCTCCAATTACCCCTGTCTTGCGCTAGCGTATTCCAACTTGCGCCTGCGAATTTCCTAACCTCATCATCCCACCTGATTTTCTGCCGTCCTCGACTGCGCTTCCCTTCTCTTGGTATCCATTCTGTAACCCTAATGGTCCACCGGTTATCCATCCTACGCATTACATGGCCTGCCCAGCTCCATTTCTTCCGCTTAATGTCAACTAGAATATCGTCTACCCCCGTTTGTTCTCTGATCCACACCGCTCTCTTCCTGTCTCTTAACGTTACTCCTAAGATTTTTCGTTCCATTGCTCTTTGTGCGGTCCTTAACTTGTTCTCGAGCTTCTTTGTTAACCTCCAAGTTTCTGCCCCGTATGTTAGCACCGGTATAATGCAATGATTGTACACTTTTCTTTTATTAGGATGTGATGTGATGTGATGGTGTGATGTGATGGCTATTAAGATGTGATGGTGTAAATGGTAATTTCAACTATTAACGAATTAGAATATATATATGACCCGTTGGTTTTCATTTACTTAGTGTATTCATGTATTTCATGTATTTAGTGACCACAGGGACCATGGCCTTATGGTCGCTACGGTACACCGCCATAGGGTGTACGGCAAAGGTTGGCACGTTCTTCATAAACACGTCACCAACGCCGCACGCGTTCGGTGCTAACGCGGAAAAAAACGCCGCTGCCGTCGACAACAGTTGTGCGCGTTGTTTGTGTGACCGCAAACAACCGCTGACAAAACGCTGGCTGAGGAACGGCTAGAAGTAGTGGTGGTTTATTAAGGAAAATGACGCCTATTTCTGTTGCCCAATAGGGAGCACGGCGCAGCGTTAGGGGAAGGGGAAGTGGGAGATAAAGACGTGAGGAAGGGAAGAGAAGGAGAATCAGCAGTAGTCTCATCCCATCATGGAGGAGGCCGGTGATGAAGCCGATGGCCTGCTGGGGGCGAGCGCTTAGCGATGGGCGGTGATCCCGTTCGACTTCACAAACTCCAAGAGGCTATGAAGAGCTCGGAGGTGGGGAGGCGACGGGAACATGAGGTCGCTGGTTGTCGCAGCAGGTAGACCCTGTTGCCTGTAGGTAGTTATGACCCTTGAGCGGTCCTGTACCAGCGCTGGGCAAGCACAGAGAAGGTGGTCGAGGGTCTCAGGGTCGCCGCAACGTTCGCAGGCCGGTGAGCTAAACGCCGTTGTCGACACTGTTAGAGGAGAGGTGGGCGAGAGCCCAGAAAGAGTCGGCGGCAGAGGCCGGCAAGGCTGCGCGCATGCGCCGCAGTGAGAGAACGGGCACGCACACGCACAGTCTAGGGTGCCTCGATGCCCTCCTCACCCACCACTCCCCTTCCACTGGGAAGTCGCGTTTGCTCTACGCCGTGCGTTCGCTCCCCGTGAAAGCGTGCGTCCCTCGCCCTCGCGCGCTTTCACTCGCACATACAGCATACGGCCAATAAGAGTTTTAGATACGAAGCATCTTATGCTCGGGGCTATGTCACTCTCTCCCTCCCTATTTGTCTTTCCATGAAAGAAAGGAGCAGTCACAAAAAGCTACTGCAATGAGTAGCTTGACGTGGTGACAGCCCCCTTAGAATGACAGCAACGGACAGTGCGTAGGACAAAAAAAAACATAAGAAATGAATAAGGTCGGAGAAAATGAAAAACAATATATACACAGGAATAATTATACATGTTGGTAGAAGTTTATTAAACATTAGGCTAACAAGAACCTGATGTAAGCAGTTTTAGCTACATTAAAGAAATTACGAAATAAGGCAACATAGAGAAACAACGGGAACATTGGAAGGATTGGTGCAAATACACAGTCGAATGAAATCAAGTAATGGTATAGAATATTTACAAGAACAAGCCACGAAGCTCTTGCCATGTTATGTTTGCAATCTGAACACCATTTTTATTGTAACCGGTTCAACAGTGAAGGTAGCTGGTATCGGAGCATCTCTTTACCGTAGTTAGTACGACTTCGTACTACTTACCACTGTTCCTGATTACGTGTGTTACATGGAACTACGTTGATCTTAGGATAGGCTATGTTTCGCAAAGCATTGTCCTGTTTTCTTGTACATAATTTGTAGTGGCGGAAAAGCCTGTATTCGTTAAGTGATGGAACCTTTACTATGTGTAATTTTTCAAACAATTCCGCTATATGGGATAAGCAGGGCATGTTACAAGTTGATCTAATCATTCGCCTTTGCAGTGAGAACAATTTCATAATATTAGCATTTGTGGTTGTGCCCCACACAAGAGCACCATAGTTAATATGCCTGAAGATGCCTGAAACGCAGCGTCCGCAGGCGCAGACAACGATATGCGATTCAGACGAAGCGCGCAATCAACGCGCTCCCGAGCTGCCGAACCTACGCCAGTATGGTGGCGCCATGTAGTTAAGATGCCTGCGAACTCGGCGCGCCTGGCATGTAAGATGCAGTTGTAAGGCTTGATCGGGCTCACCAGACTGCTGTGCAGATAGCATTACAAGCCGCAGCTCGCCGTCGACGCCAGGCGTACAATTCAGATCGTTCTCGTCGAAGCGAGGCGAACAGACTGCCGTGAAGACCCTGTTGTGCGTGGTGCCCAAATTGAAGCTACTCTTGAGCCGCTCCACCAGCTTACGCTGTGACTGTGCTGCGTGTGCTGCGCCGGCCTGTGACTTATCTATTGATATAGTGATATTGATATTGTGATATCTATTGATATTGATATAGTGAGCCCTTAACAGGTTCGCTGTAAATATGAATTTCTCACAGTGAAATTCGTCAGAAAAATGGTGAAGTACGACTTTACCATTCGGCGTCAGATTGTAATTTGAATGTACGAGAAAACCTAATTCTGCTACGAGAAAACTCATACACAAACCACTTTTCCAGCATTTCTACCAGACCTGCACGCGTCGGGGCAATAGCAAACAATTATAAAATGATAAAAAGGTGCTAGGGCCGTCACATTTTAATATAAGACCACTTATATTGCCCCTGTAAAAACGTCTTTCCAGCAATGCATTTCAGTTTAAAAGTGCAGCCGATTTTAAGGGGATCGGTGTAAGCTTGGTCTTTGTAAGCTGGCTTTCCCGCGTTCACAATTGCAGTGAATGAGGCCTACTTGCCGTATGCGAAGGATGCGATGCGAACGGGTCTGGATACCGCTATCGCGTTCTACTCGTAAAGGCGAAGCTTCAGAGTAGTTTTTTGCTCCTCCTTCTGTATTATCATAATCCTAAAGAGCGTCGTCACTCTATAGGATTATGATAATACCGAAGGAGGAGGAAAATACTCATAGTTGTGCCGCTGTAACAGCGTATAAAAATGTAAATCATGCACTGTAATACTACAGTGCACGAATTACATTTTACAACGAAGCTGTTAAGGGCTCATTCTCCGATGGTCGTGTCCGCGTGTAGAAAAAAACTCTCATTGGCTCGAGCTTTTTTTGTTTCGCACTTTTACATTTCAGTCTGAGAAGATTTAACATAAAAGGCATGCGCTGCCGGTGTTTCGTTTCATGACATTTGTTTATGAGCTGTCATTTTCAAAATTCTGAGGAGCTGTACAATCTTGGCCATGTAGCAGCACCCGCAACGCGCAGAGCTGTCGTCGACGGCGGTGTCGTTTTGCCCCGAACGTGCAGTCCAGTTGGCGACATGTTTATGAAGAACGTGCCTACCTTTGCCGTACACCCTATGGCGGTGTGCCACAGCGATCATAAGGCCATGGTCCTTGTGGTCACTAAATAAATGAAAACCATTGAATCATATATATTTCTTATTCTTTATTAGTTCAAATAGCCAATTACGCCATCACATCTTAATAGACATAATTGGAAATACCTAGTTCCCACCATAGTACAGCTTCGCTGGTCTTCCATCTCCACCCCAGTGGGAGGGCTGACAGTTCTTTATATTAAATCGAAGAATCGCAACTCGAAAAATATTAGCGAAGAATTAATGAATGCCCGTTACGCTTCAACTACGCTCCCTTTAGAAGATCAAAAACTTCAAAGATCCGAAACTGTAAGCATTTGATCTTGGCTATTTATTTGGTCGTTGAAAGTTTCAGGTGGCCAGGATTAAAGCACCGAGGGTGAACAGCTGCTCAGGATTGAGAGGGCTTGTGAGCGTGAGAGGACATTAGCGCGGTAATGGCATTGCAGCCTCTAATTGAGCCATGCACGCCACCTCGGCTCAGAAACGAATCGCCCTGGGGCATGACCGAACAACGCCGAATGCGAGAAGCCGCCGTGCTGACAGGGAGCTGTCATTAGCTTCGGGGTCAGGTCTGGCAGGTTTAGGGACTTTAACTGAAACTACTTGCATTCTTGTTTTCTACTTGCTATTCTATGCAAGATATTGGTCTGTAACCGCTTATGGGTAGTGGAACAATTGTGCTGGCTGAGGCAGAAAACGTTTCACTCAGAGCGAAGAAGATAAAGGAATCGAAGCAGCCTTCAAATACCGCCAAGTTAATATAAAAGTGTAATTAGCATGCTTTCGAAGCTTGTAGGATACAACTTCCCAAGCTTTATTGCACATCCTGGCGTAGTAACTAAAAACATGGCGTGCTTGTTAAAGGTGACTGAAGTTATCGCTGCTTACAGATACTCGTCTTCTAGGCAAACCACTCAACAACTGTAAGCGCAAGCTTGCCATCGTGTTATTTGTATGTGAAACAACCAGTTGATAGCGTTCGTGAGCCCGGAATGAGGCGAGGACAAGACCACTATCACATAGCAAAATAAACAGATTGAGTTTCCCTAAAACGAAGCTTTCAAATGGGCAGGCTCAAGGTAATACCGAGTCGCCACCGCTACCGGCACCCTAGAAAGGCATCCTATTGTCACGGTACGGCCCCCTCGAAGGAGGACTGGAGCTTAAGACTATAATCCCACAAGGCGAACAAAACGACAGGGTCTTGTCGCCTTCTTCAGTCCCTGCAGTACCTTGAACTGGCCCCGTGCAAAGACGCACGATTAAGTTTACATTCTCCCTGCACCGGTCACAAACGTTAGGACGACAATACTGATCACTTCGTGCTTTTGCTTACTCCTAAGGTCTCGCAGGCAGCTAGAATTGGCCTTGAAAAGCGCTAAGCTGAGCCCTGCAGTTCCACCACTTGGTTCCCACGCGGCCAGTGAAAGTTTCTGCGTGCCTCCTCCGTCCACCAGCGCTACGTTTGTCACGAATACATCTACGCAACACCAACCCTGCGAAATATTTCTGGTGCCTTCTCAGACTCGAGGGACCATGGGCCCTATAACGTCGGCTGTGATGGATGCAAAACCGTAATAAATAGTGGCCATAGCAAAGTAAATCGTAACCTGAAGCAGATGGTAAAGCCTGAGGGTGGTGCCCTGCAGCACCACCCATGACAGGATTTCTAAGCCAAGTTGTAGATTTGGGACATAATACAGCAATGTTAAAATACCTTTAGAAAATATTGCAATTAAAATGACGGCAATCGTTATACACTGCAACACAAAGAACGTTTGTTGTTCATGTATCAGCTTCCTGACTTTATTTAGGCCATCTCAATCTTTATCCTGCAATTTGTGTTCTGTGTTCATAAAATTCTGATAGCTGGCGTCGAGCGGTTTTTGTTGCAACATTTCCAGAGACAGGCTCAACTTACAGAACCGGTCTCCAGTGCAGTCTTAGAAGACTTCGATCTTTTTTTTTCGCGGCTTAACATTATCAAAGAAAGCACCAAGTAATTTTAACATCGGAACTCTTTAAGGCCGAGGTTGAACAGCGCCGTGCGTTAATCAGTTTTGCGGAGGGTGGGGGGAGGTGGGGGTCATAGTCGGGGGGGGGGGGGGGGGAGGGTAATAAAATCGTGCACTGTCGGCGGAGGGCATTCCGATGTTCGGCGACGAGCATGGCGAGGACGAATAAGCAACTGTCTCCGGAAGAAGAAGCGGCGCGGCAGGAAAGGCGACGGGAAGCTGCTCGAGTAAGGGCCCAACGACGGCGCGCCGACCCAGATTTCCGAGCAAGGGAAGCCGAGGCTAAGCGACGGCGAAGATCCGAAGACCCCGAGTTTCGAGTGAGGGAGGCGTTGCGAAAGTGCTACGAAAAGGTTCATTGAGAAGTAAAAAGCAAGTTGAAGCCACCAGCTCAGCTGTTTCATCCGTCTTCGCGACGTTAAATCAGTGAAGCTGCGCTGATTTTTTTCTCAACCCTTTTTGTCGAATCACGAGTCTAAACCTAGACTTCTCAACGTGATGAATCGTGCTCATTAATCGAGCACGCAAAATGCACCGCAATCTTCTCACAAGGTGACTGAGCGCGCACCACATACAAATTGAAAGCATTGAATTCAGATTCATGCCTTGGAACAACCTGAGGGCTAAGATAAATAGCATTTTAAACAGCGAGCGAGTCAAACAGTGGCCGAAGAGGGAGAAATTGGTTCATGTTTAAAGGTTTTTTAACTAATGGGAGACTGACAGAATGCGTGAAATTGCAGCGGCTACTTTTTTGCTTGTTAGTGCCGCCTTCACCCACATGCTACAACGAAAAAAGAACACATACTGTACACAATAGACGGTATGTATCTTAGGAAAGGACTCTAATCTTTAATTAGATGCACCAGACACCTGACAGAATGCAACACTGAATACGCGGCCCATATGTACAAAGGTTCTGGAAAAAACATTGTGGTGTAAACCTTCTACAGATCACCGTCATGTAAGTGAAAACGCGCTTGAATGAAAACGCGCTGGAACAGCCGTTGTCATTGTCCCCCGCAACACAGTAAACATCACCAGTGCGGGCACCTCGAGTCGTCATCATTGGCATCACAACAGAGCGTCAACACGCGATGACGTTACTCTGGCACATGAAAAGTGTGCGCGCAATGATGGGGATGACTTCTGATGGTTTTCTCGGTGACAAATAGTCACCTAGCCTGCTTAATCTTCTAGTAGTGTCCCTACCCACTACCAAATGCTGGTGACGTCGGACATGGACCACCATGGCAACCACGTTCTTCTTTACCGACAAAGACAACCTGTGGCTGGTGCGGCCACATGTCCCGTCATTCCCTGTGATCAACCAAGCGGTCACGTTTCTGCAGCTGGAGGTTCACTTCTTCCTCCGGCAGGTCAGCCAATATCATGGCCAGTAACACCTAACTCTCGAACGCCCGCCCATCAGTCTCCCCAAAGAATTCTCCGTATACATTGAGCTAGAGACCTTTCTCGTCACCAGATATGGCCGGCACATCAGGCTTGCAGCCCGATGCTGCCCATGACCCCTGACTGAGGCGTATGCGCTACCTCGCACGGAGCTACTATATATGTACTGCAAACACCTCGGAGCTTTCCGAATGGTTCAGCATCATCATGATCAGCCTATATTTATGTCCGCTGCAGGACGAAGGCATCTCCCTGCGATCTCCAATAACCCCTGTCTTGCGCTAGCGTATTCCAACTTGCGCCTGCAAATTTCCTAACTTCATCACCTCACCTAGTTTTCTGCCGTACTCGACTGCGCTTCCCTTCTCTGGCAACCATTCTCTAACTCTAATTGTCCACCGCTTATTTAATCTACGCATTACACGGCCTGCTCAACTCTATTTCTTTTTCTTAACCTCAGCTAGAATATCAACTAAACCCGTTTGCTCTCTGACCCACACCGCTCTCTTCCTGTCTCTTAACGTTAGGCCTAACATTTTTGATTGCATCGCTCTTTGTGCTGTCCTTAACTTGTTCTCGAGCTTCTTTGATAACCTTCAAGTTTCTTCTCCTTATGTTAGCACCGGTAGAATTCAATGATTGTACACTTTTTTTCAACAACTTTTATTTTCCGAATGGTTGCCAGGCAGTAAGCCTGTTCTTCAGTTCTGTCACGATCAAGTCAGCAGATGCACCCGCCATTTCCACAGCTCAAGTCGACATTGAAGGCTGGCTCGTAGTCTTTGAGACCACAGCAGTTCAGAATCTGATCATCAGTCTGCAATTCATGTATGAGGTTCTGCCGCATGTACTCCCGCTTGACTTCGCCAGGAACCTGTCGGTCTTGTTACCAAGCAAATCGCGATACGATAGAATCGCGGCTTAAGTTCTGGCCCCTTTGGTGCCTATCATTCGGTTTCCTACCCCTAGTCACCGATACCTCTAATTTCGTCTGACCACACCCATTCACAGTCGTCTGCATATTCCTTAATTCTAGAGAATCTACCGACAACACCTCCTGGGAGGAGTGGACCACTCCTCCACGAAGGTTTCAAAAACTATGGTGGCCGCTTCTGGTGCAGCACGTCAAGAACGTGCTGGGCCAGGAGGCATCAGCCGACCAGGAGGCCCGGACTTGGACTTTAGTTCCTGCTAATAACAGTTCGGTGCTAATAATTGTTATTTGTCTATCTCTCTCTCTCTCAAACGATTATCCAAGCACACTGCCATCCCACCTTGAAGTGCAGAAAGATGCCGCCTCGGACAATGTACCAACGTCTCTTTTCGCCTCGCAGACTGTCGCTCTCAACGTCCATGGACAGAAAGACAATAACGCTATGACTGCGTTTCTACACACTGCAGGACGTACTACTTCGCCACGTGCGACGTCAGGGGTGTCGATTTCGACTTACGACAGCACCAAAGCCACTGAGAGTCGACCGGCGTATATCAAACCAACCGACCCCCGAACCATGCATTCCAATATCCACTGTCAGTCTGAAATAAGTTGTCAAGCACGCTCCTACCAAAACCGCGGCCGAGCCCGAGCACCTGCTTGTGAGCACTAGTTACCACAATGCAACCGCTGCAGGGGCACCTGCGCTAAATGAGACAAGTTGCTACTGCTTCTTGTCAGCAAAGACGCACCATAATAACCGTTAAATCCCTCTCGTCATCATCACAATCGCCCAGGATTAGACATTTTTCAACTGACTCACCCTTTCGAACTCTGAGAGCACGGCTCTGAAGGTAACCAATGTGCAGCGAAAAAAAAACCGCTTCAAGTCTCAAGTTTATTTGCATATTGAAGACACTCAGGCCAAGGCAGATAAAAGTTTTCGTTGATATGTTTCTAAGGGTAATACAATCGCCGAAATCAGCAGACGTGTAAGCCTGCAATCACGAGTTGATTTAAACTGATTCTGAGGGGTCCCTGCATTTGTCTTCAAAAGGAGAATAAATACGCAAAAGTTTCATCTGAGGGAAGCATGCTCTTTAATAAGGCAAAAGATTTAGATAGCTCATGGGTTGAAAAATCCTCTGTCCGGCCTTATGGCACCAAAATTCAATGGCGCCAAAATTAGGGGTCTAAGCATGGACCTTTGGTGGGAGAATTTAAGTAATATGAAGTAACAACGAATTAGAATGAAACTGTCAATTAATGTAATGAATCTCTCGTGAGGCTTTCGCCTTGATCCTCTTTAGCTAATGCTAAAGTGACTGTCTACTTCTTTTGAATGCATTATTCCGCTAACCAGTAGATATCGTAGGGAAGTTTTTCGACTTTAAGCACATGAAAGGGGCTATAAAGAAACAACTTATTTCGCTTATATGAATATTAACAGCAAAAGCAGGTACGTCAACAAATCCCGTTCTAAACATTCTATGGCTATAGCGTAAATCATATGTGATGTTAACGAAAAGTGACAACTGTGGGCGGGGGTTCCCCAGCCGGACTTTATCAGTGCGATTAGCATTCTTAGGGCACTTCACGCATTTTTCAGGGGCTGTCTGTCTTCTTGTCTGTCTTTCTGTTTCCCTGTGTCTCTGGCCGTTTCCTAGCCAACCTGCGTCACTGTGTAGTCCATGGTCTAGTGGTTAGAGCATCGGGGATGTTGTGATGAGGGAAGCGGGTTTGAAACCAATCGTCGGGCCATGTTGGGTAGCGGGCATGAAACATTGCGTATGTGACGCTCACCATTTAACGCGTTTCTCGCCAACCAGCGTTACTGGCTCGATGTGTCACTGCGTGTGTGCTGCTATACAACGAAATCCGTTCACCCCCACTTGGATGACTGCGTGATTGAAACTACGCATGTGTCACCCGTCAATGAATCCCTTTGATGCGACTTTGGACCACTGGATGTATATGTGTCGCTCTTCAATCAACTTCTTTAAAACCAGCTTGGCTTACTCGGTATGTTCCACTGAGGATGTGCCCCAACGCCCATGTGCTGCGCTTCAATAAACATGTTTCACGCCAACTTAGGTGACTGGGTAGGTGCCGCTCTTGAATGAACACAATTTTCGCCGACTTGTGTTATTATAGCTATGTGCAACTGGGTGTGTGTTGTTCTTAATGAATATTCTTGAGGTCCACTTGGGTAACTGAGTATTTTCCAATCTATCCAGTGGTGGACGTTGTCGAAACCGCGTGATCAATATCCAGACAATCTTTTCTGAATATGCATTCACGCACACGTGCCACCCGGGGACTTCGCTGCGACGGCACTAGATGGCGCCGCGTGTTCAAAAAGAAGCGCGAAGGAGCACCTCGGCTGCATAAAACGCCTCACATGCATGACGCGTTTCGGTGGTTGCAGTGCGGTGCATCTATGTGTTGCTTCAATGCTTATCGCTGTGACACCAACATTCATCGTGATATTAATTTTGCCGAGTCTTTTTTTTTTTACGGCTTAGTTCATTTCAGTCTGCTTATGTTTCATACCTATCGCGGACCCAAATGTGCTCCAAGCAGGACAGGCATGCTGAACATGCTAAAAAATGATAAGTACAAAATACCATAGTAAACACGGCTCACATGTACTATACATTAAAAAGATCAGTCACCCCTCCCCTGTCGAGGAAGCGGAGGTAAGCGAAGCTTGTCGTGTGTTTCTTCGGTGTTCCTCCGAACGAATTGTACTGAGGAGTACGACGTTGTGCTCGAACCACAACCGGTCACACGCACTGCAGCTGGCTCCGAGGTTCCGGTTGAGAAACTCGCGTTGAAACCTGGCCGTGGCACCGGGGAAGTTGGCGCTAGCGTTCCCGAGGCGTGCACAACCATTGTCGGGTTCCTTGAGGGCGAGACGACGCTGACGTTTGGCCTCGACACCACGCTCCCGCAAGTCGGGGTCGGCGACTCTTCGCTGATGTTTGGCCTCAACATCAGCGCTCCCTCAACTCGTGGTCCGCGGCTCTTCGCTGACGTTGCGCAGGGGCTTCGGAATCCCTCACGCTAGAATCGGCAAGTCAATGATGAGCCCTTTCCCAAGCGCGTTCATTCTGGATGGATTTCCATGAAATCTCTTCAAAATTTCATCTGTCCGTTACGTAAGACAACGAATGGTTCATACCTCCTGAAGTAATGGAACAAGGAACAAAACAACAGGCGAAATTCTACTGCGTCCTGCAAAAACAAATGCTAAAAGAAACTCATTTTCACAGAACAAAATTTAGGAGTGAGGGATATATAAAAAAGCCACTGTAGAGAAGCGAATAAAAAAAAACAGAGAGAAAAATAACAAAGAGAAAATAAATAAGACACCATTCTCAAGCCACCAGATATTTCTGCAGTGTGTACTGATGCACGCAGTTCTAACGCCAATTTGTACATCCTTTATAGACGTAAACAACAACGGCGTCTAACTCTCCGAACAAGGTGCTATTACGCTTTGATCACACGTTCCATCGAGAGCGTTCTTTTTTTTTTTTTTCTTTTTGCCGAGCGAACATGGCAATCCAGGGTAGGGATCAAGCCGCGCTGGCAGAACAAACTCCATGTTCTAAGGCATGGGTGGGGGAAAAAAAGGAGGCAATAATTTTAAAGCGACGAATCAACAGAGTGCAGTTCTCTGTCTTACGCAGAGAGCACCGTATTCAGTGAAGCGGCAACGACAGGCCATTATCAAGCAGTGCAGTGGCTAGGCTCTTAAATTACTTTACTTCGTCGGCTCTGCTGGCAAGAGGCGTGCTGACCGGAGGAAGTCTTTCGAACATCCGGGCCTTCGGTGGTAATGGTATTTATTTATTTATTTACTACGCACAGAGCCAGAAAAGCATTACAGTTGGGTGTTACCGACAGCATGAAACGTACATGAAAAATGTATTCACATCAATACATAACGTGAGAGGCAGAAAAAAATATAGCCATAGTTATAGAACTCTCAAAACTACAAGTTCTACACATGCAGACAGACAACACCGGAAATATAAAAAGCTCTAGGCGACCTTAATTTTCCCTTTAATTGTTTTAATGGCGCTAGCACCTAGACCTTAGGTTAAGGCACGTCTTTCGCTTACGCGTGAGCAGCGGCATGAGCGCGTTCGCGCGGTTGCGCCGAGGGGCTTAACGAGCCAGCTGTGCAAGAAGACGACGATGCTCGAGCCATCGCTGGTGATGATAGTTAATCATCATAACGATGAGAAAGACCTTGTGGTTAAGTGGCCCTTTCCTTAACTAAACTTATGCTCGTATACCATGTCTAT
>NC_051159.1:52011871-52060054 GCF_013339745.2 Dermacentor silvarum | reverse complement strand
TCAATAAGCTAGCGCAATACAAATGCGTGAAAGAGGTTCATACTTTTTCCAGACTATAGCTCGGCCTGCGCACATATTTGACATTTTACCGTGCTAGAGTGCGGCTGCATTCAGATGAGTGCGGTGGCACGGATGACGCGTAGCGGCGGACTGAAAGCCTAAAGCTTCGACGCACATTAGTGTTTCTCATTTTTTGCAAGAGTTGTTCAGCAGTTATGACGGCTGCATTCCTAATATAAAATGCTCGACATTTCCCACTATACCCTTTAAGAAATACCGGGTTGTTTTTCAAGTGTCACTAAGGCTCACGAAAAAGAAAACGGCACGTCGCAAGCACGCAATAAATATTCCGTCGCTCTTTGATTCTAAAATTACGACATTTGAACAGCGTCAAAATGGCGTACACACAAGTTGCCTTTGTACGTTATTAGAGAAGCTCGTAATTTAGGGATGCCAAGCATGACTACCTACCTCTGTTGGTGGATCTGGTTCGGCATGAGCTTCGTGGCTCGTGCTGGCTATTTATGTTTGCAGATTATCTTCATGTAGCGCAAAAGCACACGGACGTAGAAGAAGAACGGAGACACACACACACACAGAGTGCGGTGGTCTTTTGCGCTACATGAAGATAATCTGCAAACATGTTATACCAACAGGCCCAAATGTCTACACTGTTGGCTATTTATCTCTTCTTTCTTTCTTTTCTTTTACCGTTCCCTTTCTTGAGACCTAACTTTAATGCTCTGATTAGCCGGAGCTCTCTTCGCTGCCACGTTTTGCGCGCGCGCCATGCGTATAGCCTCCTGAAATGCAATGTGCATCTCGTTGACAACAGGCAATGCATGCTTCAGAATTATTCGAGAAACAATAATCTGACAAATTTTGCTAACATAAAGCTGGACACAGAAAGTGCTATATGTAAAGCGTTTAGTTATTTTCTTGCCGCTAGTTATCGAGAAAATTGATAGTTTGTGTGAAATGTACGCAGCATTGTAACTGATGACAAAAACTTATTGTGCGGTACATTTCAAATGCTGCCAGATGGCGTGTCAGCTCCGGATGACAATTGAAGGAAACAAACTGACAGGCGATTCTAAACCTGTATCTGTGATTTAGGCAAAACAAAAGACGTGTCTATGGAGGAGCTACTGTGGGCATGCGATCGTGCCATCTGATCCCGCAATTAGTCTTTAAGGCTTTAAGAGACTATTTCACGATAACTTGCTATAAAATGCTCGAAACGGATGAAAATGACGAAAACATCCCCACTTAGAAAAGATCTTGGCAGTTCCACAGTAACAAGTCCGGGCGCAGGCTAACTCCGCATAGGTTAACTCACGCCAATAACTTTGCTTTCTTTTTTTTTTATTGGACAAGCACTTTTAGCGAATAAAATATTTTTCAGTTTTATATAGGTGTTACACGGATACATTACAGAAATACAAATGTCATATTACCTGTTCACTTGTGTTTCTAGCTGACTGGAATTTTTCTCGTCACTGAACCGGTGTTTCGGCATTGACACGGAGCTCTGAGGCTTCGCTTGCTAGTATTCTCTGCCTTCAATTTTATTACTTTCTTGGGATTACTTGTGATTACTTCCCGAGTAGCAGGTTCAGGCGATGGCGGCAGCTCATCAGCGTGCGAGCTTTTGACCACGCAAAAAACTAGCGTTAGCAGCAGTTGCAGAACTGAGCACTATTTCTTAAAGGGCATAGGGAGAAATGTCGAGCATTTCGTTTTTAAAATGTCAACAACAGGAATGTCGCGAATGGAGACGGCGAAATAAACTTGAAACATTGGCGATCTAGCTAGAGCGGAGAAAAACGACTTGTGTGCGTCTATTCGATTTCTGAATAAAAGTAGGTTATCGCAGAAGCGCCGTTACAGCGAATGTAGTCACAAATATATTTGCAAGTATGTGACACTGAAATGGGAGAATTTACCCAATGGAAGAATTTCCGCCCGTCGCGACAGGAGACATGCAGCAGATTTCGGCGTAAGACGTGGCCCGGTACCGTCAGCCCAGGCGATGTGAGAAAAGCGGCACAGTGCTACCACCAACCATGGCGTCTAAACCTTCAGACGCCACAAAGTTCTCGAGCGACAGCTCGCGCGTCTCAGAGAGCTATAGTCGGCGATAGCCTATTAAAGCAGTAGTATACGTACCACTACCCAACTAGAAGAGACCTTGTATGGATATTTTTCGGGTGCGGCACCAGTGTTTTCACAGCCCGAGAAAACTTTCGGTCATGCAATTTTGAAAGCAATGTTAGCCATGGAAAAATAAATATTTTGCCTCGTACTTTATTTAGCGACATGTTCTTGTAGTGTTGAGATTTGAAGCAAGTGTACCATGTGTCCAGCTCATGCATGTAGTCTTCTCGTTGCACATATCAGTAGGGTTCATTTGTCAAACATAATCTGAAACTATACAGCAAAACTGGTTGGAGCGGAACAGTTCTATACAGCAGTGGGCCTATATTCGATGTTTCGAGTACGAGTCCAAAATTACACAATAACTATTTGTATTCGCATTGGAAAATGTTGTATTTGGTATTTTCTTATATCGAAAATAATTTAATATTTCATGGCAACCAATTGTTAAAGTCCGATTACTGTTCTCCGTACGTTAAACAAAGTGCCGTAAGTTATGTAAAGTGAAACAATGGCAAACGTTTTCGGAGCGATGCAGATATAAAATGGGTAATGCAATCCTAGTTTTTGGTTTCGCGGCGTAAGCCTTTATGACAACTTTTCATTTTTGCGTGTGATCTGTAATTTATTGCTTCGTGCAGTCTAGTCACGTAGCAGGTGTATTCCTTGCGCTACAATCGGTGACGTTTTCCTTGCAACGAGCCTTTTTTAAATGTTTCTACGACACACAAGTCCTTCAGCAGCTACTTCTTTTCTTTTTCCTCAATTTCAGATCATTTTTCAACTACTTTTATAGCATTTTTGGAAAGCTAGTCATACAGCACTGTAACTTTTGACAGTGCGAAACGACACGAATGACACAAAAAAAACACGTACCGATCTTATCAGTGTTTCTTTTCTGACAGTTTAAACACGGACAAAAAAAGTTTAAACACGGACAAGCGCTGTCCGTGTATCTTGCATACAGCACCTCTTCATTATTGGAAAGCTTGTTTGCAACGAGGCTCTGAAGATGTGGAGAGGCTACTCGTGCCGTTGTTTGAACAACAATTGGTTATATTGCGTTTAAAACAGTTCCTCATTATCAGTGATAGTTGGCTCACTACTCAATGCAAATATCAGACCTAATTATATTTCTACTGTAAATATAAGCGCTTGCGTTTAACTATTCGATATTCTATTCAATATTCTATAGTTACTATTCGTATACGATGCGGATTCGAAAATCTTTATATTCGCCCACCTCTTGCTTTATTTATTTGAAGGCTATTGTAGATTGGTTTGTTCTAGACAGCTTAACCAAAAGACTCTTGGGACTTGTGTGTGTAAACATAGAAAGGGCTACTGATCATCTGGTCACTTACGTTGGCTTATTTTCGCTACGTCAAGCGCCTTCTGTTTTCGTACGTGCTTCGTGTGAAGCGTTTCAGTTTTAGGGCGCTTAATTTCACCGTGCAGATGAATCTTTTTCTCTGGCTTTCGAATGAAACCTAGCTAGCTTCGGAAAGTTTATCGGAGCTCGTGATATCAATACTCAGCCAAAGTAAATATTAGAGCCAGGAACAACGAGTTTTTTTTCCTATTAACCTAGCATTTACATTAGCTGAGCAATAAGATTGAAGATGTGAGAAGACTCCAGCTGGCACGCTTCTCTTTTAGAGGTGATGTCAGGGCAAGCACTGCTTTCACCTCTCTCGGGCATGACAGTTCGGAAAACGGAAGTATATGGGAGGCAGGTGCACTGCGGTTTTCTAGGTGGAACTTGTACTGGATTTTTAGGTGGTCGTAAAGTATAGTTGGCCATCGGCGATGAACGTGCCTTGCAAATCGGTTCAGCGAGTGCAAGTCCGCTTTGTATAAAAAATGCGTGTACGAAAACAGGCGAAAGAACCAAAAAAGACTATCCGACTTTTAATAGGAAAAAGTCAAATAAAAAAATTTCGTTCATTCAAGAAATGATGAACTTGACGGCATATGTCAGTTAGGATATTTAAGTAGCGCTTGGTTTTTCATTGTGTAATTCCGTAGAGAACAAATCCGGTGACCGCCACATCTGTAGCGGTAGTGTAGACGGCTATATGTTTACGCTGACTCGTTATTTTGTATTCTGAAATTTCAATACGTACGCAAACTTGTGAACATAAAGTACAATAAATCCAATCCGAGAAACACATTTTTCGCTGTTCTCAGTTTAGGACAACTGCATAGATGTTTACTGAATGAAGTATGCATTAGCACTACACAGATTTCAAAATCGCATAGCCTTTACTTAACACCTGGTTAAGTTACAAAATTTATTCTACGTAAATTCAACCATCCCATTTAAAGAAATATAATTTAACATCAACTTATTGGAACAAAAATTCAAAGTTCATTTTGTAGTAGACCTGTACCTAATCAAATATATGCAGTTAATTACGTGTAATCAATAACTTTTTCGGTAAAATTGAAATTGAACAATTACACGTCTTGAAAACGCTCACTGTGTTTCAATTACTTTTTCAGTAACCAATTGTATGTAATTTGTTACCTTATTGGTGAGACAAGCTGTGACAGGGGGCGCAATTTTGCCAGAATAATTTGGCGGGAACAACAGGAAAACGCCCAAGGTTGTTTCACCCAGCAACCTCGTGGACGCGTATGTCCAGAGAAGCAAACCTGGGAGTTCAATATTTGTTTCCTCATGTTAACGCTCTACAAGATGTTGGCCGACGAGTTGAACCGGTTCTGGTATGTGTCAATAGCGGCGGCCACTTGAGACCGTAATGCCAGGATATCAACATTGTGTTTTCAATACTCAGAGGTCAAACTATCATTAAGCACAAATGCACGCCACACCAAGGGTTTTAGTGAACTGTATCAACATACTGAACAAACTTTTGATTACAGGAAAAGACACAAGCAGTCGGACACTCACATATATACAGAAGCCTTCGTATAAAAATTTGTTTTGTATTCCTTTTCCCAATCAAAACGGTGAATATTCAAAATATTTGATGTAGCAGAAGACCAAGGAAGATATCAGGGCTCATTCAATCCTTTCGGTGGTGACTACGCTGACGTTTAGGGGCACTGCAGGCATAAATGAAAGTGTGTTGTGATGACAATGTCTGGTACCGAAACAAATGTCTTCATTAAGTAATGGAGTAGCAAGAGTGATTTTATTGAAGAAGAAAATGACGCGTATTTCTGCTGCCCAATAGGGAGCACGGCGCAGTGTCAGGGGAAGGGGAACAAGAAGATAAAGATGTTGAAAGGAAGGGAAGAGAAGGAGAAGCAGCAATAGTCTCATCCGATCATGGAAGATGCTGGTGATGGAGGCTGTGGCCTGCTGGGGGCGAGCGCTTAGCGATGGGCGGTGATCCCGTTCAATTCCACAAACTCCAAAAGGCTATGGAGCACTCGGAGGTGGGGAGGCGACGGGAACAGGAGGTCGCTGGTTGTCGCAGCAGGTAGACCCTGTTGTCTGTAGGCAGTGATGACCCTTGAGCAGTCCTGTGCCAGCGCTGGGCAAGCACAGAGAAGGTGCTCGAGGGTCTCGGGGTCGCCGCAACGTTCGCAGGCCGGTGAGGTGGAGCGTCCCTCGGCGTGCAGCCGCGCCGCCGTCCAGACACAGCCCGTGCGCAGTCGAAGCAACGTTGCGCGTTCCCTCCTGGTAAGGCCACACTCTGGAAGTGGCCTGGGACCGTTGCCGTTTGCCACTCTGGCATCCGGGTGGATGGTTGTGAGCAGCTTTTTGAGGCGCTGCCTCGAAAAATCCGAGGAAGCGACTGCTCCTGTCAGCGGCACTTCAGGATGGTGGGCGGTTTTGGCGGGGGTGTCCGCTGCCTCATTACCGGCTATTCCCACATGGGAAGGCAGCCAGTGAAACGAGATGGTGACCCCCGCGGCAGCCAGTGCCAAGAACTTCAAGCTGAGCAGGGCCCCTGTAAGCCCTGATTGGCGGTGGTTGATTAGGCTCTGGAGCGCTGGCTTCGAGTCGCGGAACACTGCCACCGGTTGCCCAGGAGGGTCCTCAGCTAGGACATCGGCGGCTATGTGGAGCCCCGCTAGTTCTGCCGCGGTGGAGCTCGCGACGAAGGAGATCCGACATTGCCTGTTGTAATGGAGTCTGTAAGTTGTGTAGTCTGCAAATTGTGTAGCGCTATGGTTGGCAAACACTTTCCTTCAGAATTCAGTTCTAGGCCACGATTCAGAAAGGCATTTTCATGTAATTGCTCATCATAGGCCTAAGCGGAGATGCCGTCGATAGCGATATTATCCGGGGGTAGCAGCAACAGTAGTAGCTAAAACGTCATAATAATTTGGGATGGCCTCAAGGCCTGTGAGGGGATGGCGAAAATATATCCAAGCGCGTCTACTCACAGTAGGGAGTCCACCCCCCCCCCCCCCCCCCATATGTTTAAGAGCAGCGTGTGACAATAAGTACCGTTGAGCCATGTCACCAGCTATACGAAAGTCGAACGGGGATTCAAACTCTTGTTGAAGTTGATGAAAGACCATGGCCCACACAATGAAATCTTCCTTACCTCAGTAAGGAAGCCTTCATTGTCGTGAGGCCGCCTTATGTCCTTCTGAGAACCTCCTTTCTGAGGGGCCCTCAGTGAAGGCTTCCTTAGTGTTTCCTCGGTGTAAGGTTGCTGCGAAGCAACCTTCATGCGTCCTTACGCCGCTACTTGCCCTGAACGAGAGCTTCATGGCACTGCTGGTCAACGAGATGTGTGCTTGCGCATGCGCGCTGTCGCCCGCTTGCGAAGACAAACGCCAGCACGACGCCAGGCGTCAGCGGATTTTACGCACTAAAAGAAATGGCGTCGTGGACGGAGAGCAGCGCAGCTGACTTCGCGGATTTTGTTAACTATACCTGTGAGCTCGCATTCGGCGAAGTGTACCAGTATTTACCGCCAGTGTTGCTGGAACACATCAAGTTTTGTGCTCGACTGTGGTGGTTTTTCACGTTGAGTAAACAAAACTGGAATAAAGCATCCACGCGCCTGAAAACTCAGTCGTGCACTTCAATTTAAATGTTAGCACTTCAACTAACACTTCAATTTAAAAGGTATATGACGATCCAACTTTTTTTATTTAATAAAGGTGTTCACGTAAAGCTTATAAGGGATGCTCTGGAACCCAGGCGTGCGGAAACCGTTCCTTACGTGAGGACAGGCGAAGGGAGCTTTCAGAGTACGCTTGCTTCCTCCATCGGCAATTTGCTGTAAGAAGGCCTCACGTAAGGTTAGGGAACCGGTCGTAGGAGAGCAAGATTTCATTGTTTAGGCCTATGTCTTCATGGGCGAGTTAGGGCTGAGAATTGGTTGTGTAAACCGCAAAATTAATTGAGAGACCTGCAGCATCTCAAACGAGTGACTGCGTCTGCGACAAGAGGCACACCGTCGCAACGGCAGCGTCTGTTGGCCAGCTGGCCCGAGTGAAAACGACAGCTGGCCCGAGTGAAAAATGCGATAACACCCTCTCTTGCCGGTACCACCAATGCGCAGTGCTACTGCGCAGTGGCACCACCGGTACCACTTGTAGTGCATGGTGGTGCGACTGCTAGCGGTACTACCAGTCCATATCCCACTGGTACTGTACCGTGTTACCACGGGCACCACTGACCACGTGGTGGTACTGTAGCGCCCACCGACGCTGCTAAGCGGGGACGCTTAGGTCGGGGCTCTTGGCTGGCGCTTTGGGGCCGGCTGCGAATGACGACGACAATAAAGTTGGGCGGCGCGTGCTAACGGCGCAAGCACGGCACGCCCTAGTCCGTTCTGAAAACCTGCTAAGCTGCTGCTCTTGCTCTTGCGCTCCGCTGCGACCCCTTGGTTCCCGACAGTACCATGCGGTCGGTGGGATCTGTTGTTGGTACCACCACCGACCGCGGTGTGGTACCACAGGTACCGATCACACCGGTAGCATTGTTACCACCTGTACCAGACCTATCTTCGGGATCGGTGCACCAGCGGTGCCAGTGGTGCGCCGATACCAAAGGTTTATCTGGCCCAGGTGGTATCGGTCTCCCGGGGGTATCGTCACTGGTGCTTCCAGTAGCATCGGTACCGGTCGTAATCATCTTCGGCATCGGCGCACCACTGGTATTATTGGTATCACCGGTACCGATATTACCGAGAACACCATACCATCGACACCATATCTGTTTTCGGCATTGGCGCACGGGTACCGATACCACTGGTATCACCGTTACCGTATGGCGGTGCTACCGGGAGCATAGTACCACTGGTACCAAATCTACGGGATCTACACACCACCGGCACCATCAGTACCAATGCCACCGGTAAGCGATCTATGTTCGGTAGGACAGGCGCAGATTTTTAGAGTGCGCAACCTTAGGGATCGGCCCTGAAAGAGGCTAAAACCCACATACCCGATACGAAAAAGTGGCGGTGACTTGCTCAGAAAGATGTTGCCTTTGAAAATTAGGTTAGTTTTCAGCATTGCATACGGCTGAGCTTGAAGTGTGTATAAAGTTAACATGTGTAATCGCCCATCTACAGAATCGTTGAGCATCACATATATAGCACTATATTCCAAGTAGTGATGCCAAAGAATTTGACGCGAGTGACCTCTTTTGTTACAGTTAGGCTTAAGACTTCGCCAGCTTCCCATTTGCGAATAAAAACATGCGAGGAAACACTCGTTCTTGACGGATGCCAGTGTCGTAACGGTGACGGGATGGGGTGAATGTCGGCTGCTTTAATCAGGCCTAAAACGGCGCCACTAATGTCACCACATGTTCCACAGTGCCTGGAAGATGGCTGCAGCAATCAAAAATGTTCTACTGATCATGTTTCTTAGGAGTGGGCAGTGCTACCCGGACGAAGGACAGAGGAAGAGACGATACGAGCGCTCGTATCGTCTCTTCCTCTGTCCTTCGTCCGGGTAGCGCTGCCCACCCCTAAGAAACATGTTCAATTACCAAATCGCCCAGCGTGCTGTGTTAATTCATTTCTACTGATCTTCCACGACACTATACTTTCCTGGCACGAGGCTGTGAAATGGTTCCTACAGAAAAACAGCTCCATTTATTAGCCGCGAAGAGCACCGCAGATGCCTTCATTGTTTGCGTGTGTGCGCCCAAAACAAATTGCATAAAACACGAGAGCGCGAGAATTAGGACTCGCGGAGCTTTCCTCGAATATATCCGGTTCCACAATCCTCCGTTCCAGGTTATGCAACCTGAGCAGAGTTCTCATAAGTTCACTCTGATGCATCATCTGTCGTTGCTGTTTCTCGATGACATTCAAAATAAGGCCCACATCTGCCGATGTTTCCTGCTTAACGGTGCATCGGTGCGAAGGCTTCAGCCCCAAATCCACAAGCTCCTTCAGCTGCAGGTCTACATTAACGGATCCCTGCAGCAGAGGTTCTTCGCGACTCATTGAAGCTCCTTCCAGCACCACTTCGACGAGGTTGGCCGTTGTGACATCCCGGGCAAGATCCTTCACTGGCTCACCTTGCGCTTGATAACGGCTAAGTAATAATCCCAATCGTGACGTTCGGTGAACAAAGAATATCACCCACATGTTCGCTTCCATGGCTGTGCCAAAATGTGCTTCAGGACATGTCATCTACATCAGAAGAAAAAAATAACTGCTAAATCAAGCCGTCGCTTCAGAGGGACCGACGCGGATTGGTCAGTCCGTAAACAGGGAGATCCAAGCCACCTTGCAAACGGCAAAGAAAGCTTGGGTTGGCGTGCTCCCACAGGTCGGGTGAATAATGTCGACGACGACGCTCAAGAGTTTTAGACGACAGAAACTAAAAGACAAGGGTGGTCAGTTTGACCCAATGAGCACAACTGAGACTTTACGAGAGGCGGCGTAAAGTGTGAATTTTGCACAATGGCACCGCTTCACGCAGTGCCAGTGGGATTTGCAAGTCTTCCCGGCATGCAGCTCGACCATGCGTCAACCTCGTTCTGGGTCTCTAAGTTGCGCAGGTGTTTCCACTTTGTCTTCGTAAACGTAACACGGTGCTGTAATGCCGAATTCAATGTTACTGCGTGAAAGTAACATTGGACCGGGCACTGAGTTTACTTATATATTGCTCCTGTAACTTCGCCTACGTTACCGCTAGGCACAACAAAAAACAATCAAAAGAGCGAAATCATCTACTCAAACATATTGACCCTTTTCGTGGAGCAGTTTGCTCTAGAGGAAGGAGATGGCGCTTTAGGCAGCGCGCCATACGTTGCCTCAGCGAATGCGCACGAATACGAAATCATTACTGCTTCTGCCCTGCTACTGTGCGATCAGCTGTCGGAAACGCAAACTGGGTGTTGGCTAATGCACCATGCCCAATTCACGCTGTAAAATGTGTAACGATAAAGGGAAGACGTGCGCGGTAGTTCGCTGCAAAAATTGTGATTCACATATTAAGGAATGGAATCAACCTGTGTCGCCGCTGCTGCATAAGGACTGCCTGTGTTGCCGGCCCTTCGCGATGCACGGCTTTCCTCAAGGATAAAAAAAGATAGTTCATCCGCCAGCGCTGTATAGCTAACCCCCAAAGAAAGAATTTCAACTCCGGAACGTCAGCACTTAAGAGGGAGAACCGCTCGTTACAAAAGAAAGTAGCGCCACTTACTGACATAGCAAGCTTCTCGCATGTTATCTACACACATCCACGCCTACTCGCACGCAAACTTACTCCCACCCTGTCGCCAACGTGTCAATAATAACTGAATGGACACACACTTTAACCAATGTACCGAAGCATGAGTGACGGCGACTACACCGACAAGACACGAATGTTTGACGCTGAACGTTTCGTGATGGTCCACAGAGTAAGCGAGACTAGCGATAATGCGTCTTTGCTACAAGCTACCGCAAAGTACACAACATTTACATTCCAAGCTTTGTGCGCAGCAAGAACAAATCTGTCGCAGCAGAGCACACCCGCGAGCGATTAGGCTAAAAATAAACAATCAGATATTGGCCGCACCGAGGAACTTTACTTAGTCAGAAACATGACAAGCCGCTGCTTGAAAATGTTTGCCAAATAAAGAAGGAAAAGCACGTAGATCCTGATTCAATTCACAGGCGGAAAGTTTGGACAGATTGGAATACATTTCTAGCCCCGTTTTAATACAAGCATCGTATACGCTGCTCGAGCCGTTTGGACAAGGCGTAATGAGCTCTAAAAGCACTTACATGTCCTGTAAAGCTGTGGTCAAAGCTTCGTGTCGTGCACAACGCCACCGTCTACGATATTCGTCGAAACGGAGGTTTCCTGCGGAGCACCGGCGTCACGCACTTGTATTGTAAACGCCGAGGCAACGGAGGCAGCTGAGGCAAATGATGGACGCGTCACCACGCGATCAAACATGGCAGCGCCCACGGGAGCACCGCGAAAAGGGTCAGTAAGTATGGCTGTTACTTTGAAATTTGCAAAGTACCATTCTATAAACGTTACTGTGATTAGCGTGTGTTCAACTATGTCATGCGATTATGTATTTTCCGTGAAACAGAAACCTGCGAAAGACATAGAAAAACGCCTTCTGTGGTAAAATAGGCCCAATAACGGCCGTTGACGATGCTATTGCAATCGTGCCCAATTCTAGTGTTGGATAACGTGCACGATTTCCCACTTAAGCTGGGAGTTTATGCGCGCATGTGGGGACTATACTCGTAGGCTATGGCAGTTTCTATAGATTTCAGCGCAAAGATACAACAGGAGAAATGGCTTTCGGGTAGACTAAAGCGTGCCAGTTTAACTTGTGGTTTCGATATTCTTGCTATTGTTTTCCTCTCTGCTTGTCGGTGGACTATACACTGACATACCCACCCAGAATATTTATCCTTCGAAAAAGGGCATGTCATGACCTATTCGAAGGAAGTGAAAGCGACTGAAGTACTGCAGTATTCTGGGCTGTACACGTGACATAGAGAATGAGCCACCTATTGATGAAGTGAACGATGGTTCTATACAGGCAGCTAATGTAGGAAGTGCATTAAAGACACTACAAGCTATAAGATCTTTCTAAAGGTCTCGAGGCACCGAACTTCACGACTTGTGCAAGAGAACTTAAATCTATGGAAGAGCGGTAATAGATTTATTCCACTTTAACAGACCGTTTATTGGCACTTCGATTTCTTTAGGATCGCATTTGATACGTCAAGTCCTTTCCTCGTTTCTCTGCAATATTCCAGATGCTTGTGCCCACGCAATATCAAGAACACTGAGGAAGACTTTCGCGAGTTTAAGCAAGAAAACTTGAAATTTAAGGGCCAGTAATTAATCATGTCTGAAATCAGCATGACCATGATAGGCTTACAGCTTGACACGCGAGACATGCGTTCGCGGTTTCGTTTGACACGTTCCATTTGAGAAAGAGTGTGTTTAACGATCTTGTTCACACAATAGGCATTCGGGAAAAATAAAAAGGAAGGTCATTTTCCTTCACGCACTTCAAATATCATCCTTCGAAAGGTCAACTTTCCGCAGACCCTTTAGATTTATGTATATATACCTATAACTCAGTGTCGTGGGTCACTAAGACAGAGACGAACTCGAGAAGATGCCGTATTTTCTGCAAAGCAGTGCAGTTATTCTTGTTGTCACGTATTCATGCGTAATTGCAGCTAACTACGACCGTCTGGATAAACCTGCAGCTTTATTCCAGGCGCGGGATGGTGCTGCCGAAGGCAACAATAATCAACACAAGGTATGTTTTCTTCATAATTACCGTCCCCAAAAATTTTGCCCTGGAGGTTCAGGGAGTATAATATGCTCTAAATAATTCCAGGCATAGTTCCTTTAAAACTCAATATTGCTATCATGATGGCCCAGAACTGTCCGGTTCTAGTCTACTAATGTTTTAGCGGATAACACCAAGTGCATGTGGCGACCCACTGAAAGAAATGCTGAAACAAACGCCATCCAGCAATGAACGCTATGGTATGGCCGTCATAGAATGTGAACTCAATTTTGTCGTTTCCTCATTAGTGCTTATGCCACGTCATTGGTGTCTCATAATTAAGCGTATCCGAAGTGACGCTGAAATGTTACGGTGCAAGGATAATACCGCGAATTCGTTTATCCAAGGCTATTGCTAAAGTAGCGGCCTTTTGTACTACTTGTGTTTGATAAGACTCTTCTGGTAGGTCAAGTTCACCGATTTTTTAGTCAAAGTTCAGCAAGCGCAAGAACTAAGTTGACCCGCATATGGAGTCCACAGATCTTAAGAATGTTAAATGTATATCAAGCTTCTACAATGCCCTTGATAAGCCGAGCCTGTCTAAAATATTGAATAAGTCATAGATTTGTACTAACTGCTTTGAGCTAAAACCAAGCGATGCATCCTCCGCGTTTTTCTAGATACGTGCGTTAGTGGTAGCTTCAGTTGCAGCTACTTCCACGTAATCATGTGCGCTTTCCTCTTTGAGCAGTCTTGCAGAGTTCCTCTCAAATATCGGCCGACGTGTCCTTAAAAAAATTCACCGATGATTGCGATACTCAGTAATGTGAAATTTGAGCACAGCTCTACACGTGTTTTCATTTCGCGTGTCAATATTTTCTATCTCATATGATTATAACTTCCTTAGACCCGAATACAGCTATAGGACATTATCGCTCTTTAAGGTGGTTTTTATTGTTTACTGCTATGTTATGAGCGTGAAAGACAATTTTAGAAGTTCAGATTCCACGGTTAAATGCCAACACCTGCGTCTCCATGTACGCGAAAAAATTAACGGTCTCCGTCATCTCCTCGTGTTTGCTATGGTAAAAATTGCATTTCATTGCCTAAACGCAAAATGAAGATGGAACTAAGTGTAGTAGATTGCCATGTTGCCGCCGCGTCCGGTATTTTCACGCAAACTCAGTGATTTCAACATGCAACTCAAGGTTGCTTTCGGCCGTCTGCGACGACACAAAGGTCTATGTCAATTTAATGCCAAATTTCTCGAAAGCAGTTGACAATAATATGAGCAAACCACTTCTTTACAGTTACACAAGCACCATAGTTCCTCCCCAGAATGAATATATTGCGTAATCAATTCCGAGTGAATGTCGAAAAAAAAAGTTGGACGCAGTGTGCAATCTGTTCTACAAAGTACATTAGGAGGATATAGGTACAAGGTTTATACTAGGAAGAGAACGCTGTGAGTAGCGTAGCTGGCGCGGACAATCTGTTTCGTGCGGCACAAGCAAACGGAGCGAAGTAGTGTGGTGCGACTGCCTCGCAAAACGGGAGAGGCAGCGTGTGGGTGACGCGTGGGCGCGATTCACAGCAGCCGGCGCAGACAGACCTCCGCTAATGCAGAGCTCTGTTTCCACACAAACGACGCGCGCTACTTTGGTGCCACGTCGTAGCCGTCGTCGGCGCACAGCCCGTCTTGCGCGGCACTACGCCTTTCTTGGCACGATTTCGTTCCACGAACGGCGACAGCCGCCCTTCGTCCCGGGGAGATCGTGCCACTAGTCTCAGCGGCGACATCACCCAAGGGAGCGTCACATCGAGCCTTACTCGTAGCCGCTCGCCATCGCCCCCTGCAGGAGCAGTGATCCCCGTCACACACGCTGGTACCGCGGACGAGCATCAGACATCAGACAATATTTTCTTACGAAGCAACATTTCCCTTATACCAGAAACATTGCCGTAGGTAGGTTTCTGTCTGGCATCATCACGTGCCACTTCAATAATCGAATCGGGATCGAACCCGGTTCCAGTATCACATAATCCCAATACTCTAAAATTGGGCCACATGCACCTGCATCAGGGTCACCCGTCAGCAATTGACCTAGATAAACGTACTCCTTTACAGACTAGAAACAAACATAGATACTAACACAGCCCGCAGAAAGTGTCTGATGTACCCTAAGAATGTCAATGCATTCAAACAAAGAGGAGCACGTCACCAGGTATAGGTAGTAACGTTTATTGCTCGTGAATGGAGCTAAGTGCGATCCTAATCATCAGACGATGTTTTAAAGGTTTCAAAGCATCGGTGTTTGTCAGCGGCCAAAGAAAACATTACAAAGACTTAGCTAGCCAGACCAGTATGCATGCACCTCAGTGTGAAAGCACACAACTCCTCAGCTGGAACGGCAGAGTTTGCGAGCACAATGCTCATGCCACAGCGAAAGCCAGAACACTGGCCTCACTCCAGCAGAGCCGAATGAGTGGATCATGACGGTGCATCCCCCTTTGCGTTGTCGTTTTCCTAGCAAAACGCACTGTGCTAGTAGTCTGGAGGCCTCCTAACTCTTCACCTGCTGGCCGCGCGCGCGTGATCGATACGAAGACAGCACGGCGGCGCCTTTAGTATCTGTAGAATGGCTACTGCAATAAAAGCAGGATGCCACGTGCTCAAATACACGCATGATTAGGACCGGTATACAGCTGAAACAGTATATAACGAACCCATATGAAGCAAATTATTCTCCACATCGAACACGCACTACTTACTGACTTATGCTCATGTTCGCGCGAAAGTTATCTTGTGGCGACGAGCGACCACGTAGACCACTGAGGTCTCGGCCTTCTGAGGTAGAGTACAGAGCGACACCTGATCTCTTAGCGTAGCACGCGCCTGCACGGGCTAGCGTTCCGAGACACATTAAAATGCTAGAGAGAGATTGCACCTCTTCCTCTTCACAACCACAATTTCTCTCTCTAGCATTTTTAATCTGTCTCGGAACGCTAGCCCGTGCCGGCGCGTGCCAGTCACACCTGCCTCATGTAGACGCGAGCGTCTCTAATTCTGATGCAACGCCTATGCTGCTTCCGCTACAGAATTAGAGACGCTCGCGTCTACACGAGGCAGGTGCGGCTAGCACGCACCGGTACGGGCTAGCGTTCCGAGAGAGATTTTGAAAAAGTTACAGGCCTGTGCGGCACACGCAGCACAGTCACAGCGTGAGCTGGTGGAGCAAGAGTAGCTCCAATTTCGGCACCACGCACAACACGGTCTTCGCGGCTAAGTCCCTTCGCCTCGTTTTGAGGAGAACCATCTGAACTGTCCGTCCGGCGTCGACGGCGAGCTGCGGCTTGTAATGCTCTCTACACAGCAGTCTTCTGAGCCCGATGATGCCTGGTTGCAGCCGCGCACGTAGCTCTACGATTCGATTCTTCAGCAGCGGTTCATACCTTGCGAGCAGACGCCATAACGTGAATAGAGTTAATATAACCTACTCTAGAGGAAAAGCTCCCCATAGCGCCCACGTATTGAAATCGGGAACCGCAATGGCGCAGCCATGAGGCTACTCTGTGCAGGCGCGCAGGCGCAGACGACGAGATCTGATTCAGATCTCATCGTTCAGATTCGATTCAGATCTCGTCCGTCAGGACGGACGGGCGGACGGACGGACGGACGGACGGACGGACGGACGGACGGACGGACGGACGGACGGATGGATGGATGGATGGATGGATGGATGGATGGATGGATGGATGGATGGATGGATGGATTGATTGATTGATTGATTGATTGATTGATTGATTTATTGATTAAATTTATCCAAAGGTCCGACGGGCTAAGGGCGCAAGGCCCCACAGAGTGGACTACTCCCACGTTGGGACCGGGAGTTTTAACTCCTTGGCCGCATCGTGGGCTCGCTGGATGGCCCAGAGCTGTTCTGCCAGCTCCGTGCTGCGTATAGTGCTTCTTGTAGCCTAGCCGAGTCTTGATTCTTCTTTGCGTGGGTCCGACTACACGGCCAGAGCAAGTGATGTACTACGTTTAATGTGCTAAGGCAATTTTCGCAATATGATGTTGTGTATAGCTCAGGCATGTAGTGATGTAGTCTGTTCTGCGTAGGGTACGTGTTGGTTTGAAGCATTCTGAAGGTGATGGCTTGAATGACTGAATGAATGAAATCAACTTTATTGAAAGATCCTGCGAGTCGTGGCCTGGTAAGCTTATTCAGAGGTGCGCTGTACATTCTGCGTATATATATATATATATATATATATATATATATATATATATATATATATATATATATATAATAAATTATGGGGTTATACGTGCCAAAACCACCACATGATTATGAGGCACGCCGTAGTGGGGGACTCCGGATTAATTTGGACCACCTGGGGTTCTTTAACGTGTACCCAAATCTAGGTACAAGGGAGTTTTCTGCATTTCGCCTCATCGAAATGCGGCCACCGTGGCCGGGACTAGATAAAAGTGCTTTGTGATCTCGTTGTATGTGGAGTGAGGGCCCCGATTCTCGCGGGGATGGTCACGACCAGAATAGGTGGCGTCGCGGAGGGTTAGGTCTCGCGCGCTCCTGTGAGCCATCTCATTGAGATTGGGAGGGGCGTCCTCGATCTCTCCGAGGCGCGCAATCAACGTTATCCCGAGCCTCCGCCAGTATGGTGGTGCCATCTAATTAAGGCGCCTGCAAACGCAGCCTTTTAGGCACCGTAAATTTTACGTCGAAATTTTCTAAATAGCCCTCCGATCTTTCTGAAAAATGTACGGAATGATCTCCATGGAAGGGCTTTGTTTTGCATAATATGAATATTTTTAGTGCTACAAATGAACTTACATGGAAGGGCTTTGTTTTGCATAATATGTTGAATATTTTTAGTGCTACAAAAATGAGTCGTAGCAACATGGTGGCGCCTATGCGGTTCCCACTTTTCGCCCAGCTTTTTCTCTAGAGTCAGCTCTAGAGTAAGTATACTAACTCTATGATAACGTGTACCGAAGAGGTATCCACAATACGTGGCTTACATCTCACATCCCTTGACCCGGGGCACGGTACGTTTTTGTTGTTGATGATGCTGATGATAGTTTATTGGAATCTTCACAACGTGCTGGTGACAAATAGTCACCTAGCCTGCTTGAGTTAACCAGGTTCAGTTACATGCAGCTTGCAACTGCTATATGCAACTTACATGTCGGGCACACTGCGTTTGCAGGCGCCTTAACTAGATGGCGCCACCATACCAGCGGAGGCTCGGGATCGCGTTGATTGCGCGCCTCGTCTGAACCGCATCTCGTCGACTGCACCTGCGCGCCTTGCCTATGGAGCATTTATAGGGCATTTTCCCGCTGCCTCATAGCAAACGCTAGCATTGCTCAGTGGTAGAATATCCGACTCCCGCGCAGCGGGTCTGGGCTCGATCCGAGGACCGGTTACTTTTTTTCGCATTTCCGGCGATATCGCTTACAGTCACCGGCATCGGCGGCGGCGGCGGCAGACAGCATCGCGAACTGAAACGGCTATTGGAATGAGCACATAACAGCTTACGCTGTAAAATGCTACGCTAAGAGTTCGGGTGTCGGTGTAGTCTCTCCTTCCGAAAGCCGAGACCTTACCGGTCTACGTGATCGCTCGTCGCCACTGTTTGGTGACCTCGGACGTGATGCTCCTATACGCTCCTGTAGTAGAGAAGACCATGAACCAGACCAACGCTACGAGTGCTCAAGGCCAGAACCCTTCAGCGCTCCTGTTTGGCCATCGCTGTCCGCCTTCAGCAGTACTGAGTAGAGCACTGCACGGGCCCGGGCCGTCCGAAGCGTTTGTCGGCGGGCTCGGGCCGGGCCCGGGCTTAAAGCCGCGTTAAAGCCCGGGCCCGGGCCGGGCTCGGGCTTGAGGCCGCGGGCCCGGGCCGGGCTCGGGCTTGAAGCCACGGACCCGGGCCAGACTCGGGCCCGCTCATTGAAGGGCCTAATTAGGCCTTCGAACACACGCGACCGTTATGCATTGCATGTTTCAATGCATTCTGTGCCAAGCTGAAGTGACACGTGCAAGATGACTGTCATCATCATTATCAGCCTATATTTATGTCCACTGCAGGACGAAGGCCTCTCCCTGTGATCTCCACTTACCCCTGTCTTCCGCTAGCTGTTTTCAACTTGCGCCTGCAAATTTCCTAACTTCATCATCCCACCTGGTTTTCTGCCGACCTCGACTGCGCTTTCCTTCTCTAGGTATCCATTCTGTAACCCTAATGGTCCACCGGTTACTGGGCACACATTACACTGGGCACGCATTACATGGCGTGCCCAGCTACATATGTAGGTTTTAGTCCAAAATGACCGTCCAGCATGTAAACTGGACAATAAATTGATTTGATTCGATTGATTTCGTCAGACACTGTGAAAATTATTATCCCGAAACTGGTTTAGTCCTGAGAATTCGTTCCAGGTGGATATGCCTTGCGAACTCGGCGGCTATAGTTCGTAGATTGAAAGATGTGCCATAAAATAATTAATGAAAACGTTAATTAGCATAATAATGTTAATTCTTCAATTAGGCGTTTTGATTTCTCGTGGAAATAATGGCCACCTCATTAAGTAGTTTAGATCAAGGATTATAATTGCGCTATCTGCCACAGGCAATCTTTAAAAATTTGGTTCAGCTAAAATGAAACGCCCTGTATATTTGCATGCTAAATGACATCATAGAACTATATCGTACAAATCAAGGTAAGTGCATGCGCACCACCAGAAAAATAGTAGCACAGGCAATGGGCCGGATTACTGATGTTCCCGTGGGAGAAACAAAGATTTCGACCTTTTATTGCTTATATACTGCAGCTTATTAAACCTCTAGAAGGTGAGGCTGACAGATATGGCACAATCTGTAAGTAAAAAAAAAGATTTTTTTTATTACAGGCCGGGCCTGGTCATGCACACGCGGGCCCTAGCTAAGCTTAGTAATGAACGCCCGGGCCCGGGCCGGGCCTGGGCTTGGAACCACGGGCCCGGGCCGGGCCCGGGCTGGTCTCGGTCATGTACGCCCGGGCCCGGGCCGGGCTCGGGCTTTGTATTACGGGCCCGGGCTGGGCTCGGGCCTCGTAAATCGGGCCCGGGCCGGGCTCGGGCCGAAAAATCAGGCCCGTGCAGTGCTCTAGTACTGAGACCAGCATCCCTCGGCATGGTTTCTTCAAGCCTGATCGCAATTTCAAGTCGTTGGTATCCGCTCTCAAGCCTCCAAGCTTCATTACGTCGTTGCAGCACTCTCACCCACCGCCATTGACGAAGTAGCAGACGTGTTGAACGCCCATTGTCTACTGCCGCCTGTGACGATCTCAAGGCAGCCCTGCTTCAGCACACAGCAGCTTCTGTCCGCGGAAGAATTCGGTGACCGACGCCCTAGTCAACTTCTTCGCCGAATGAGGCCGCTGCTCGGAGACAACGCGAGATCCATCGACGACGAGCTGTTGCGCGCATTGTTTTTGCAACGCCTCCCGGCTACCGCGCAAATGGTCCTGGCGACAGCCTCTACCATGGATCTTACCGGACTTGCCGCGTTGGCCGAGAAAGTCATGGAAGTCGCTAACCCAACCATCGCAGCCACGACATCCTCTCCGGGTGACAATACAACCACCCAGCAAACCCTTCCCTGCTCTTCCGCAGCGCAGTCTCCGCTCGACTCCTTGTGTGAGCGCCTGTAACGCATCATCTGTGGAGCGGAACATCGCCGCACGTCATCTCGTCGCCCACGCAGCCGTAGTTCCAGCAAATCAAGACACACAGACACCCGCCATGAAACATCACTACAACGTCTGACGTTTGTTACTACCACCGCTGTTTTGGAAATGTCGGTCATCACTGTCGGCGTCCCTGCGCTTCGCAGGGAAACAGGCCGGCCGACCTCTAACGGCGACGAGTGGTCTGGCCCAACAGACAAGCCGCCTTTTCTACATGACGGACAGAGTTACGGGTCAACGGTTCTCAGTCGGCACAGGAGCTGACGTAAGCATTATCTCTGCCGAACACTCCGACCGAAAAGCGACACCTGTGTCGTTTTTGCAAGCCGTCAACGTCACCAGGATTCCAGTTTTCTCGTCCCACACCATCATGCTAAACCTTGGCCTTCGACGAGCATTACGCTCGATTTTCCTGATTGCAGACGTCCGTCGTGCAGTCATTGGAGCAGACTTCTTGCACATCTACAGACTTCTTGTCGACGTTCAACGGCGCCGTCTGATTGACTCCGTGACCCAGCTGTCCGTTCCTGACGTCGCATCATCAGGTGCATCGCCGATCGCGCCTATCTCTGCCATGTTGGACGAATCTTTCGCCACGCTCCTACGCGAGTTTCTCACTTTGACGCGCCTGCGGGACTGGACGCAACCAGTCGAATATGACGCGTGCCATCGGCGGTAGAAACTGACGACCACACTCGCCAAGCTTCGCCAATTTTTCGGGTTCGTAAATTTCTACCGCCGATTTACTCCCGATTGCGCACGACTTGTGGCTACACTAGACGCTCTGCTGGGAACCAAACGTAAGCAAGTGCTTGAGTGAGCTGAAGAGGCCACCGACGCTTTCACAAGAATGAAATCTGCCCTCGCCGACGCCACGCTGCTCAGACACCGAAAGCCAGACGCCTCACTGCCATCATGACAGGCGCTTCAAACACCGCTGTTGGCGCCGTTCTGCAGACATTCATCGACAATGCGTGGTTTCCACTCGCCTTTTTCTCCAAGAAAATGAATTCTGCGCCGTCCCGCTACAGCGTGTTCGGCTGTGAATTCCTCCCCGTTTACCTGGTTATCAGACATTTTCGCCATTTCCTCGAGGGACGCGCATTTACTGTCTTGATAGACCACGAGCCCCTTGTGCACGCAATGAACCGTTTAGCGTCCAGTTACTCGCACCACGAGACTCGACACCTTTCCTATATCTCTGAGTTTAGAACAACGTTCCTTCACATCAAGGACACCGACAACGTTCCAGCCGACGTTCTGAGTCGCGTCGATGCCGTTTCCACGTCAACGTCGGAAGCTTTCATCGTCGATGTCGACTTACTTGCCAGTTTAAAGCATGACAACACCGAATTTCATTCTCTCCGCAGTTCTTCAACGTCCCTGCAATTGGAGGACCTCGTTCTGACTCCAGATCAGAAGATTCCGTGAACAATCGCGTCCAGACCACCAAACTGTGGCGACGAGCGACCACGCAGACCGGTCTTTTCTCTCTGTCGGAAGGCCGAGACTTTACCGGTCTACGGGGTCGTTCGTCGCCACAATCTGGCACGTAAGTTGTGTGCAGGCGGATGACCAAACACATCTGCAAACTTGTTTAAACTGACAGCGCGAAAGTAAATCTTGGACGCCAAAAAATGGAAGCAACGAAGCCCTCTTCTGTCCATCTTTAACTCTCGCGCTGTAAGCTTTAATATGCACCCAAGCAACTTGCCCAAGACTGCATTCTGCCTAACATCAGCGAAGGTGGTTTTTAAGGCTGACCGCGTCGGTAAGTCCGCCTCATGGTTCTTAAACCATAGCTGGGCAACGCCCTCAAGGTAGAAATCTACGTTGTGTAACTCGGTGGTGTCGACAGATCGGTTGAGGCACACTCACTCTCTCGTATGAAGAGAACCAAGCTTCAACGTTACATCATTCTGTGCCACTGAATGTGGGCGGACCTCTGGCGAAGAGTACCAGAGACGATGAGTTGTGGCAATGACGCCTGATGAATGGCGCCGAACATGGTAGCAGAGTTCCGGGATGATAATTGTCAAGGCTACCCAGCACCTCCATCAATTGTACAGAAGCCGATTGCACTGGATAAGCAGCCGTTTCAGTGACGCCTAAAAGCTACACAGTGTCCTAGCCTGAGCTGCGTGTTATTAAAGCCACTGAGTGTGTTCTTCTTCCTTACTCTAAGAGTAAAGTTGTATGATTATTCCGACAATATGGGATATTTTATATCCCGTAAACAGGCTTTCCCACTCACCTAGTTCGACCTAACCACGACGGTGGACCTCGGTTTAGAAATGTAATTAAGGCGTCAACATGCTGGCTGCTGACACTATTCCTGTGGCCTTCCCTTCCTCGCACCATCCAACCTTTAAGAACGCGTCTCTCAGGTACCACTGTGCCACTACACGTGCCACTTATACAACACTTGTACAACAGTGCCGCTACAGGGAACGCGTCCATCTTGGCTAGGGACGTTAGCTGTGTGGGAAGGTCAGCTTAAGGAGTTTCTCAATATCCCCTATTGCTGTATCCCAAAAGTTTGATTCACTGTTTATGTGCTTTAGTAATTGCATAGGATATAACGATGTATTTCATTTACAAATTTCTAGGCACGTAAGCCCGAGAATTCTTCATGTGACGGGAACGAAGACTGTGGCCCAGGAAAGTGCTGCGTGCGCCCTCACCTAGAAAGTGGAACAGTGTGCCAAAATCTAAGCACAACAGGCGCTCTATGCTCGAACCACCAGCTAGAACCAAGTGCACCTCCAGCGGTGGCATGCAGAGAGGACGAGGAGACTGTGGAAACAACCACACCGAAATACACCCACCCCTACGATGGAGCCTGCCCTTGTGCTTTAGGCAAGTGTTCATTTCCAGACACATTTAACTAAGTAATTAGATGTGGTCGAATATCAATTTTTTTAATATAAAGCGAATACGAATAGTAAGTATCGATTATCGAATCAAATATCGAGTAGTCAAACAGAGACGCGTATATTCACTGCAGCAATATTACGCCTCTAAGTTCTGGCTTGTGCATGCGGGTCAGCTAGTTACCAGGCACAAGGGATCAGTGTTCAACGCAAGATCACTAACTGGCATTTGAAAAGGTGCATGACAAGTTTCTCAACAGCTTTAGAGCCTGGTTGCAAACAAGATTACCAAGAATGAATGGCTGCTGTATGACTAGTTTTCTGAATGCGCTCAATAATAAGTCGGCAAATAAAGATCAGAAGTTGTGGAAAAAGGAAAAGAACACAGAGCTGCTGGACAACTTTTGTTCGACAGACAGAACAAAAAGAAACAAGAGGAGAATGGGGGGGGGGGGGGGGGTAGTAAACAATACAGGAATTAACAAAAACGAGCATCCAATTAAGACGGCAGCCTAAGTAAAAAGCGATATAGGCACGCATCCTACTTAAAGAGCTACATTTGTTTGCCTTCACGCCGGCTGCAACTGTCCGTCATCGTGTGAATCAGAGAGAAGACAGCCTTTTTGAGCGTAAAGAAGCGTAGGCTTCTGATATATTTCTTTTGTTTAGTTATAAATTATAGGTAGTCTAGCTACTAAAATTGCCAACTATCCTAAAATTCTGGCGAAAAAAGATGTTTTTCTGTGTATGAATAACGGTCTCGTGGCACCAGAAAATAATAGAAGTAAAAATGAAGCATGAAACTTTTTTACAGGTCTCACCTGCACACCTGCTGAGCAAACTGAAGCGTCTGAAAGAAAGGATGAGATGAGCCCACCACTAGGAAAATGCTCAGCGAAAACCTTAGAAGAAAACACTCGTGAATAGGATCATGACGATGACAATGATGGTGGTGGTGATAGTAGTAAATATTATGGTTACAGTGACGATAACGTGAACGAGTGTCATGGCACAAGGGCCGTGCGGTGCCAAACTGCCTTGGCCCAGTGCTCGCTCATCATGAACCACTTGGACGCCAATATTTCATTTTCCCACTCATTTCAGTACAGATTTTGTAACAGTCTCTCCTGCGATACCCAACTAGTTCTTCTTAATCGTGACCTGGATGTAAATATTGACTGTTATCAACAAACTGACACTATTTTTGGCTATCAAAATGTATTTGTCAAAGGTTCTCAACCGCTCTTCTTACAATGTAGTTCTTAAATTTACACTTAGATATATGGAAACTCTTTAAAACATTCCTCGCTAACCGCATCCAGCTCGTTTCTATCAAGAACTAGCCTTTCTTTTTTCTTCCGGTAACTTCATGTGTCCCTGAAGGGTGTGTTGTCCAATTCTTTTGTATACATCTTACTGACTTGCCCTTACATGCCTCGCAAAATTCGCTTGTTCGTGGATTGCGTGATTTATTTGACTATTACTAAGGTACTGACGTAGATACTTTATTAAAAAATGCGTCATTTGCCCGCAGCTGTAACCCGTTTTTATCTTCTTACAGAATTGTGAACTGTTTATGTCTACATTAAAATTGGTTAAGTGCTTAGGCATCGCAGTTTATCACGATCTCACCCGGGACGCACACATAAGCAGTATTAACAGTTAAAATATTAACACATCATCAGTGAACCATATATTTGACCTCGTGAGCGTCAGTTACGTCAAGCTCTATAAAATGTAAAGCTTTCGACATACAAACGGCTCACCGAAAATAAAGTCGAATACGCGCCGCCTATCTCAGGCCCATATTGATAGTGCTTATCCCCGTGTGTCTGTGTGCATGTTTTAGTTCGCGCTGCTATGACTCCATATTATAATTATCTTCTACCCGCACTCGAGTACTTTCAAAATCGTGCTAGCGGATTAATTCATCCTACTCATATGAAGTAAGCGTATCACCTCCTTTTTTTTAAGTAACTAAAGCTTACGTCCCATACGTCCCCTCACAAGTCAGAATATCACATGGCATTGCTCATCAACTTCATGCTTTAAGACCACGCTCACACACAGAAACCTTATCTGCGCGATATTTTTTTCATTATTTTGAATGCCTTTTCCCGGTAAGTTGTTGATGTTATTACTCCCCGTACGTGCAATCCAAGATCCTCTGTAGTTTTCAAACAATAATAGCCCCTTCTTTTCCTAATGTGCCATATTTGTTTTACCACGAAGCTTTGCGTGCGCCTAGAAGCACTCGAAAACGTTCTCTGCATGTTTTCTCGCACTCCTGAAAAAGCTGAAACGTTCACCTAGTTTATATTCCAAGGAACTAAGATTGCGCGTTTAGGGTGATAAACAGACACACTTTCAAGTTTTGGCGCTACAAATGCATCCTTTCAGCCGCCGCAAATTTTTCTTCGAAATTTTATAATAAGTAGCCATCACATCATTTTCAGAACTATACAGAATGAATTTTACACGTTTTTCATACCTATATATATATATATATATATATATATATATATATATATATATATATATACTTCATACGTGTGAATGCTTGTTCTTCCATCATATTTTGATTATCTTTAGTGTTATGAAAATGAGAGGTAGCAACATTGCGGCGTCCTTGCGGATGCTACTTTTTTCGCTCAGCTTTTTCTCTAGAGTCAGTGTAGTAACTCTATGATTACATCGTCTACAGAAAATTACTTATACAAGCCTTCAAGAGCTTTACAAGCGTATTATCAGTGTTGGCAGTGCTTTTTCGAGCCTGTCGCCACCCAGAGAGAAAGAAGTCGCTAAATTATTGCTAAAAAAAGTCGCTAGTGTTGTCGCTAAAACTGCTAAAACAAGGCACGAGAGCAATAAACATTACATTTTCAAGCAGAGTGGAGAAGGCTTCAGCTTTGCGTTTGCAGAAAAACGGATGATGAGAGGTAAATTTTTTAGTCTGCCTTCAGGCTGCAAAGTTACAAATGCATCCCGGTTCGAAAGGACATGGGTCAACCATGCTTTTTAACACAAAAACGTGATTCGTCCAGGTTTTGCCTGCAAATTTTCTAGTGCAGCTCGTGAGAGGAGAACTAAATTTTGTGCCGACATTTCATGTGGTTATCACAGCGAATGGTAATTACGGGACGTGTATACAGGTCACCACTGCGTGGCCGCCTGTTGTCCAACTTGAAATCTCCCTGCAATATTAATTTATCCGAAAGCCATGAGAAACGGAAGTGGTGCATACAGATTTGCGTGCTCTTCGCCTGAACGAGCCTAGCCGCTATGACAAGTAGTCATTTCTGCATTTGATATGTCGCTTTATTCACGTGACACGTTATATATCTTACATTATATGCATTTATAATCATAATTGAAAGCACTGCTACCCCTGCTAACGCATGAATCGAGCGTATTTAGTGAAACTGCGGTAACCGCAGGGTTCAGACCCGTTCGAATAGATTATGTAAATGATTTAAAAAATTATTCAGATCCCACGCACGTGTGGCGGACACCGGATTAATTTTGACCACCTGGGATTCTCTAACGCACACCGAAATCTAAGCACACGAGCTTTTTTGCATTTCGCCTACCTCGATATGTGGCCGCCGCGAACGCGATGGAACTCGTGATTTCGAGCACTGCCATAGCCATTAAGATACCGTGTCGGGTAATGGAGCGTTGATTTGCGGGGCGGCCACGTGTGTCGTGTCGTCTTGAAGCTGTGGTGCTTTGATGCGGTATTGCGTCTGCACGGTATTGCGCCTGTACAACTATAACGAAAAGATATCCCTGTTTAAGAATTGCGCGAAACTAAAAGGTACCGGCTTATCAATTTCCAATGATTATTCTCAAGAAACCTTGCAGATCAGAAAGAAATTGTGGCAGTCCGAATTAGACGATAGTCTTCCAAATGACAAACTGAAACTTGTTCACGACAAGTTGTTTGTGAATGGTAACGTCTATGCATGGGACAAGGCTAAGAATTGCAAAGTCTTGCTCCGTAAGAATACTGAATCAGATGACTGACGCTCTTGTACTAAAGAGGAGCCTGCGCAGAAGGTTCTTCGTATTGTTTGTTTGAATGCGCAAAGTGTGTGCAATAAACCAGAACGGCTTGAATGCATTTTACTGTCATATGACCCTCACACAGCCCTAATCACAGAAACGTGGCTTCTAGCTGATATCCCAGATAGTTGCATATTCCCACCTTCATATTGTTGTTATCGGAAAGATCGTGAAACAAAAGGAGGTGGTATTGCAATTCTTGTAAAAAGTGACCTTCCATCCTTTCCGCTACCAGGCGTTAATAATGGTCACGAAAGCGTTTTTTGCAAATTTGAATTCAGCAGCAACACTGTCATTATTGTGGGAGTTTACAGGCCACCAGGATCCGCACCAGAATTTTTGTTAGAACTCTACGATTACTTAGAAAAATACCGCGATCAGAATATAATTGTTGCTGGAGATTTTAACCTTCCTTGTATTAACTGGGTAGAAATGAAGTCTGGTTCGTTTGATGTCCACAGTTCTGAAGCGTTGTTTGACATAATGCTTGCATATAACCTTAAGCAAACGGTCCTTCTCCCCACGCGTGTAACAGATTCTACCTCCTCAATTTTAGACCTTTTATTTTGCTCAAATCAAATTCAGGATTGTGTAACGCAGGTTAACGATGGCATTTCAGATCACAGTCTTATTTATTTTACTTGTGTATCTTCCCGCGAAGGGCGGGTTCTCATAAACCTAAAACCATGGTTGTGAAAAACTATTCTGCTGCGGATGATGTCCAAATTGCGCTTTATTTAGAGGACTGTCTTTTCTCCTTTTGTGATGATGATATTGAAGTACTATGGACCAAGTTTAAATCATGGTGTCACCACTGTATAAAAAACTTTATTCCAGACAGAGTAAAGAAGGTTGGTCGATAGAGCCCTTGGATCACCAGAGAGCTGCTCCATATAAAACGTAGGTTAAAGCGTCGCATGAAATTAAAGCGCGCGGACCATAAGGTGCTTAAAGAACTAAAAACTACCCTTGAGTATAAAATGCGAGAGTCCCGAGAACGTTATTTTACTGAAACACTTAGACGTGTTGCATCAGAAAGCCCACGAAAATTTTGGCAGTTCTTGGGGAACAAGGGCCATCGACGAATCGAGCAGGTGGCATTGGGCAACACTTTCGTTAAAGACAGCAGACAAATAGCACAAATGTTTAATTGTCACTTTCAAAGCGTGTTTTCAAAGCCGGACAACGATTGTGATATCACTCCCGCAACAGATCAATCAGGCGGTTTGTCCATATCCTTGGAGGGTGTAGTTGAACTACTCTTACGGTTAGACGCAAAGAAGTCAACAGGTCCAGATAAAATTCCGGCTATTTTTCTTAAAATATATGCACAGCTGATAGGTAGATTTCTCCTCATAATATTTAATAAGTCCTTAGAAATTGCTAAAGTACCGACAGATTGGCGCCTGGCTCGTGTTGTTCCTGTTCCTAAGAGGGGTAGCCCGATGGAAATTAGTAATTATCGACCAATTTCACTTACATGTATTTCTGGCAAGGTCTTGGAGCATATTTTGGTGAAATATTTAAATAATTTTTTGGATAAACACAATATTATACACAATGCACAGCATGGGTTCCGACGGGGCTTTTCTACTAACACGCAGTTAGTAGCAACCATTAATGAATTTGCTAAGGTTTTAGATATGAATGGTCAGGTGGACATAATATTTTTGGACTTCTCCAAAGCATTCGACAGGGTGTCTCACAATAAACTAATCCTAAAGATGAAAACAATTTATATACCTCCCGAAATAATCAACTGGGTTATATCTTATTTGACTAACAGAAAACAATAAGTAGATGTAGATGAATCATGCTCTGGAAATTTAGATGTTTACTCGGGAGTACCCCAAGGATCTGTGATAGGACCGGTCTTGTTTAACCTCTATATCAACGATGTGGCAGACTCTGTCAAATCAACTGTCTCCGTTAAATTGTTTGCCGATGACTGTGTCATGTTTAAAACTATAAATTCTGTTTCTGACCAACATGAGTTGAATGTGAATCTAAAAGAATGGTGTGCTAAATGGGATATGATTATTAATCTTGAAAAAACAGTACAGATGTGCCTTGCTAATGAAAGAAACAAACTGGTGTTTTCGTATAACATAAACGGTAACATGATCAAACAAGTCGAAGAATATAAATATTTAAGAATTACCATTACATCCAGGCTTAAATGGACCACGCACATTGATAACATATGCTCTTCAGCTCGCAAAAAATAGGCTTTCTAAAACACAAATTAAGAAGATCATCAAACGAACTAAGAAACAAGGCGTACAAAGCGGTAGTAGGACTTCTCTTGAGTATGCAAGTATTGTATGGGACCCTCACACAACAGTAGATATAGAAAAGATTGAAAAAATTCTGAGATTAGCGGCTCGTTTTATATACAACCGCTATAAACGCCGGGACTCTCCGTCTACTATGTTGCAAGAAGCTAAGCTGGAAGGCTTAAAAGACCGCAGACGAATTGCTAGAATTAAGTTTATAAGCCGATTGTATTTCTCAAAACTAGGCATTGATCCCCAAGAGTACATAACTACACAATCATTTGAAAAATCCCGTCGTAGGCATCAACACTATATTGAACCTATTTTTGCTCGCACGGATGTTTATAAGTATTCATTTCCCCAAAAAACAATAGCAGACTGAAATGGATTGCCGCATGATTCCCTCCTTCTTGCTCCTGATGAATGATATGGATTGTCAGAATGCATTATCGGTGATGTGCTATATTGTTAACGTTGCGCGTTGCTTCTTTTCTTTTTATGACGTTTTAATCCGTGCAATATCTCGCTCAGCTTTCGATAAGTATGCATCGTCCATTCTGGTATCTCTTTTTCAAGGTCGAATATTTTTGTCTTTTTGTATTTTGCCTCTCCTGCCTGGACCGTATTCGGTCCGCAGCATGTGATAAATAAAAAAAATATTCGTAGGATTGCCGAAAACTTTCTTGGGGAAGTGCTCGAAAGCGTGATACGGCGGTTATTCGAAATGTTTCCCAGAATCTGTGCGTCACACTGACTTTCCATTTGATGAATATGTGGGTAGGTCAAGTTGATGTGTGATGGACCTCCAACATTTCTTCCATAATTATGCGCCTTGCAAATATTTATTGAACACGTGTTTTCTTCCTATTTATATACCTCATGTTAGGTTCGTTGGGTTCCTCAGTGACATCGGTGAACTAAACGAAGCGACTTCCTTATATTCGGTGCAAATAAGGGCCACATTATGGATGACTTGTAGGCGAAGTTCAAACTGTACGGTATAATTACAGTCTTTACAGTACATTGCGAATGTATGCGCTACGAAGAGTCATGAGCATTCTTCTATAACGCCGCATGATTTAACCAATCTGTCCTGGAGAACTACAAGTGGCACTGAAAATAACCGAGCAACAATGCGCACAACAATATCACCGACGCGCATGCAAGCTTTATTGTGTGTGAATGTCTTATATCCTTTGCAAAAAATTCCTTCATCAAATGATCGTAAGCTCTATTTGGCCGTTTTCCGCTATCTTTCGCAATGTCCCGAAAAAGCTCTGCATTACTCTTATATTTTGTGAAAGTTGGCGGCATGTCAAGCGCAATATGGGGCGAATCTTGGACGTTTTTAGCTTAACTATTACCTTTGAAAATAATTACTTCACCCACGTTTCTAATCTGTTTTCGTGTGTTTTACGAGGTTCGTAGTTCATTTCCTTGGTGTTCTCGGCAAATTAAATGAGGTACCTTCTTTACATTTGGTGAACATATGGGCCAGATTAGTGTAGAGTGACGTGTAGAGCAAGTTCAAACGGCGTGGGAGTAATCACTGCCTTTGCAATACATCGCGTATGCGATGTATTGCAATGTATCTAGAAGCATTTGGGCTTTGCTTATATTGACCATTAATTGGCTACTGCACGTTTTCTGTTAGGAAAACATATGGGGCATGTTAAGTCTAATTAAGGTCTCTGGCTTAACTATGAGCCTTCTAAGTGAATACTGAACCCTTCTTCTCTGCGTCCTTTGATGCGTTATACGAGGCTCCTGCGTTGTCCTCGGTGAACTGAGTGAGTTACCTTGTTCCTGTTTAGTTGAAATAGCAGGCATTTTAGGGGCGTTGTTTAGGGCAAGTTTACAGTTGGTGGGTATGTTAGGGCCATTGCAGTAAATTACGCATGCAAACGCTCCAGCGCGTTACAAGTGTGTTTTAGGCGGCGTGTCCAACCGAACCCAAATCGAAAACCGCCCTCGAACCGCTATTTTGGCTGGAACTGAACTATAACTGTTCGCGTATGTAGCACGACGATGGGTGCTTGACAGGTTGGAGATGTTTACCCGATTGCTACCACTAACGAGTTGCGTTCTATGTGAGTTGGAGATTAACGATGGCTGTGCCAATAACTCTGGACGCTTCGGTTGATACGCTTCCACGTTCGAACTCGGCCATGCGATTTGCGTTCCGCGGCTGCAACGTTGTTTTAGGGGCTTCGCGTAATTACCGTGTCTGTTTAACCTCCTCATTCCGTCATTGGGCCGAAGGACATAAACGCTAGCCGGACAAACAAAAACACTTGTTACTGTAAAGAGCCCCGTAAAACACGCACGCCAGGAGATACGGAGGATCGAAAAAAATGGCAAGTCCTAGGAAACAAAAACACCAACGAGCAGCGCAGTGGTGTTTCTTGTAACCAGAGCACTGCGGTTGCTAATGAACGTCGTAACTTCCTCAGTGCACGGTAACCACGGGGGTAAACGTCACACCAGGAGCCGAATTCACAAAGGTTTTTGTTCGTAAGAACTTTTTCTGATTTGTCGGCGGTCATCGATAATAATATGTTTGCTGCCCCTGTTGGACTGTTCTTGTTCTTACAAACTTTACAAGCGTAAGAATCTTTTGTGAACACGGGCCCAGATCTCTTTTTTTGTTATGCGTCACCGTTCAACAAATTTGGCGGCTTCAAGCAGAGTACAAGGGTCGTTGAGTCCTACAAGCCATCGCCGGCGGACAATGCACCTGCTTCCGACTTATTTTGCCGGCGCTAATAAGACCAAGGCCCCACGCTTGATGCAGCTGCGCAAGAAAGATTGCGGTGGGCTTTTGCACGAAGCGTCCTTGTTGATCGTCCGGCAGCATCAATGGCCTCCCCTGCTTCTACAACAAAAGCAACAAACTGGGCGAAATAAAACGTGAATATGTTCCGTTGCCGACTCCGACACCCCACAGATTATATGCCACAGTTCGCTCACCACCATATCAACAGTGACTACCTGGATCAAAATAAAAGATGTTTATGCTGTTGTCGAAGCATCGAGGCCTGGACGCTAAGCCTACTCCAGGCATACGCATGCATTCTCCTTAACTGTCTTTCCTTGACAGTTAAGGAGAATCCATGCGTATGACTTCATTAGAACATCATGTTACATAATACAGTTTTTCCATCCATTCTTAACTGTCTTTAGTGTAAACGAAAATTGACCCGTGTCTACGCAGTCCATTCGTAACCTGCACTTTGAATTAAAAAAAAACGCCTTCGGCCATTTCTATCAATGTGCCTCGGCTTATTCCTAATATCATATATTGGGTGATCATTCTTACTTTTTACGGAGTTTTTATGAATCGCCTGTGGTAGATAGCCTAATCCTCGTCCGTGGCATAATTCTTGCATATTCAACTAATTATAAAAACTCAATAATTAGCATCTTGATTAATTAACGGCACATACTGCAATTTACGAATTGTAGTGGGTGAGTTTGCAAGAACTGAATTTCCAGGACGGCACCAGTTTCGAGACATTATTTCCCAAAGTGTAGGACGAAAAACATGAGCGTTCCAGACACTTTTCTGCTTCAATGTATAAAAGAGCCTTTTGATTAAAATTTTAAGGGGAACAACAGTGCATTTTTACGGCCAGTTTGACGGCGCATATCTCTAAACTGGTGTCATTCCGGAAATTCATGTCAAGTGGATTCGTCTTGCAAACTCACGGGCTACAATTAATAAGTTAGAATATGTGACGTAAAATAATTATTTAAGATCTTAATTAGTTCAATTTTATAAAAACTTGAAAATGATCACTCCGTATAAAAGAAAGTCGTCGATAAAACTGCGATGACGGCCTTGACGCGAAAAGTTTATCGAAGTTCAGCGCATGCCATCTACGCTGCATTCTCAAAGTCTCTGCAACTCCACCCACTCTCTTTTCGTGCACAAACAGATGCCCACACAGACACCAGCTTTACGTACGCCCCCTGTAGCGTCAGCCCGGAGCCGTAACCGCACCGCGGCGCATGTAGCCGCCGCTCTCTGGACTTCATGGCGGCCCGCCGTGACACATGGTCCCAGCCCCCACTCCCTGTTTCTCTTGCGCTTCTCGTTTTCCTCATAAAACTGCGCATCCTCCACGGCACGACAAAGAAGGCTTAGAAATGAAGGTGGAAGGAATCCGGGGCCATGCAAGTAGTGTATGCTTTCCCTCTCTTCTGAGTGACCGTCTATGACCCGGACTGATTGATAATCAGTGATAGAACAGAGATCTGTTGCTATGTCGGCGATATCAACAGTGGACTTTCTATTCTTCTCTTAATCTCTCTCTCCCCCTTTTCCTTCCCCCAGTGTAGGGTAGCCAACCGGGCTCAGTCCTGGTTAACCTCCCTGCCTTTCATTAAATCATTTTCTCTCTCTCTCTCTTCCCTCTCTTGTGACGGAGGTCCGGCATGGCCAGATGTTACGGCGACGGTGGCGTTGTGACAGGCGAGGGAGGTCGACAAAGAGTTGTCCGAGAGCTGAGTTCGGTCGGTTTGGTTACCGTTGCTGCTCAGCGCTCGTTTCAGCTTTGATTTCTCTCGTTTCTCTATGAAGCGAACGCAGCCGGGACTGAGTATCGGCGATGTTGTTTTATTGCGCGGATTACTGGCGGGTGTGGTGCTGGCGTATAGCGTGCTCAACAGCTAATGAGCGTCAGGCTCATTATGCGTTACCAACGAGCCCAGTCAGCCACCTTGCTAAGTGACACCTAATGTCGATGTCACGGCTGTGCATTGGCCCTGCTGCACGTCTACGCTTGTGACGCTTTGTATCATTTCAAGTACACCTCTTATACCGGCGACACAACCAGACTTTCGAAATGCTGTGTCCAGCATTATTTTTGAGAACGCTGTGGTGAACCGAAGACTACCCAGCGCTCTTGTCAATCGTTGTTAGGCTATGCAACATGTTATTGGAGGCTTTTTGTACGCAAAGATCAGGTGGCTTCCTGCTTTTATTGCGATAGCAATTATATGGACACTCAAAGCGTATTTCTGCCATTGTCGTCACCGTGATATTCTGTATAAAGTTCAAGCGCGATAACACCGTCGCCGCGCGCCGTATGCTGCTTGTGCGAGTCAAGCGCGCGAGGGGAGGAACGGACGATCGCGGCTCAATCTGGCGCGCGCAAGAGAAGGAAGCTGACAGGAAATGCGCCGTCTTCCCTCGCGCGAAAGGCCGAGGGGGAAGTTGAAGGGAGGGAGGGGGGGGCGGCACTGTTCTCCGACAGCAACTGCGTATTTCGCGTCCGCACGCTTGGAGAACCGGCGATCGCGGCTGAATCTCGCGCGCGCAGGGAGGGAAGTAGGGAGGCAGCGCGAGAGGAGGGAGGGCGGCGTTCTACTCCGGTACCAACTGCGTACTTTGCACGGCCGCGCGCGTTCGCTTGCGCCTTATCTTGAAAGCGATCTGCAGGCAGCTCATACCTTTGTGTGTGCAGTGTTATCGTCGCTCAGTTTGCGTTGAAGCGGTACACAGCACGAAGGTCACTTCGCACGCTGCTGCATCACACATCACTGCTGCTCCACTGCATCACACTCTCTTTAGCGTTTTGAGAGCGAGTGTCCGCGGTCATCGAGTGTGATGTGTTCATGTTTGCCTGTGCGCGCTGACACCATGCTTGTTCATTTAGTTAGTAAGCGAATATTTCCATGTTTACAGGGCCGATGAAACTACTCTCCTTACTTCGTATAGCTGTCTAGTACTAATTTGTTATCACAATCGATGCTTCGTTTTTACGAGGCAATCATGTCATGCCTGCCGCACATCATAAAATAAAAATTAGTTTATTCCTCTGAACAGCAGAGGAATAAACATAAACTATTTGGCATGGCGTTCCCGCTTACTTTTTGCAACATTTGAGAAAAAAGTTATTATTTCATTCTTTTATCTAGCTGTACTCATGACGATCGCGCTTCATGCTCATTTATAGGCTAATTTTATGAGTTGTTTGCTCGGCATTGCAAAGGGGTGTATTTTAAATAATGTCTTTTGTTGCACGTCAGAGAGTAGTTAATGTCATTTTCCTTCATCGTTTGTAGCTTGTCAAGACTGTGTCATGTGCTGTGTATTGGACTTATATTAGGGTCTGCATTTTGGGTTGTATTCACACTTTCTCATTCCAGTGTGCCTTTTGCGGAAAAGAAATCTCATGATAATTCGGTTGTGACCGTGAGAGCTTACGTTTACAAATAGCTAAATTCGCGCGCGTATACGTCTCACCATACACTTATCTTCTGCAGTCTTAATTCGGATGACAATAAAAGCCACCGCGGGAAAAATTTAGCACAAAGATGGACCTTTTGAGGCGCCGCGACTTGGGCGCACACTCTGTCACACCAGTGCCCTTCGATCTTCATATATCTTCAATGAAATTTCAACTTCAATATCTTCAAACAAAAATCTTCAAATTTATTCTACTTTGTAAATGTGAGAAAGACACAGTCTCTTTGAGTTGATGTGCCGCCAAACTTTGTAGTTTGTGGATTCAACAGGCCCTTTACGGCCCTTACGCGAGGCGCATTAGATGTTTTATCCGCGTCCCTCGAAAACTAAATGTGGCAACGAGCTTAACTTTGCACGACATGAGGGCCATCCTATGACTAATGTATGGTCCTACTTTTAAGTGTATGCTCTAATTACAAGCTGTAATGAGCTTCCTTCTTCGAGCTGTTTTGTTATCTCTGAGATCTGCTAGTCTGTAAGACCTTGAATACCACCACGGCCGCTAGACGGCTTCTTCCAATTCATGAATGAATATCGCCAATCAGGATGTAGAATCAACATAATATCGTTTTGTTTCGGGTTCGGGTTCAAGCTCCACTTCTAGCCCGATTCACTGCCGTTTCGAAGAAATAAAAAAGTTTCACTTTTCACTAACTGGTTCGGGGGCCGATTTGGCGCATTCCACTATTTTCTCCCCCATTAAGGCCTTCCACACAGTGCTACTCTACTTGTCCGCATGCGCAAGCTTTTGAAGGAGAGGTGGAAATCCCTGGCACAGGATAGACAGCAATTGTTACTTTTAGATGAATATGAATTACCGGAGATTAATGGTATACAGTTTAATATTATAAACGTTCGATTCCGACCGCCGCCGGGCATGCACCCCTGGTTCGTCCGAAACGGGCACAAGCGTATACCCTGGCCTAGCGCTCGGCTTTCTTCAGGGGTGATACACCTGAATTCCGTGCTCATGGTGGTTTCAACGGGATTTTAAGGGCGCAGGTAGATTCTAGTAACTCTAGCGCAAGCTTCTTTCACAAGCGTGTCACTTCGTGAAAAAAGCCGTGCGCCAGGCCGGGGTACACTTGTGCCCATTTTGGACGAACCAGTGGGCGCCCGGTAGCGGTGGCAATTGAACCCACGACCTCGAGCAGTCGCACAGCAGTCCTACGCATAAGGACGCACATCTTAGGCAGTGGCGTCACGAGAGTGTGTGGCACGCGGCGTGGCGCCTCTAACCCTCCCGCGGTTGTGTCGTCATTTGTATTAAGAATGTGCAAATTGGAAAATATTTATCTGATGAGAAATAAAAGCGCGCCGATTTAGCCGTGTGTGAACATAAAATATGGTAACAACCAGATTATTGTGACATTTCCTTCTTCGTAGACGACACACTAATAACAAACTTTGTTGATGTGTTCTGAAATTAAAATACCATATTATCAGTCTGGTATATATGGTGAGATCACTTTTAAGTTTCACGGAATTTTTTTTTTTCAAATCGCCTGAGGCAAATAGCATAATTGTAGTCATTGCGCTGGTTTATTAAGAGAGGCAGGCATTACTTGAGCAAGGGATATCAGAACACATATTCCACTAATTAAGAAAAAAATTATCAACTATCGTTTTGAATTAAATACGTTAGGACCCATATTGCAATTTACGAATTGCAGCCGGTGAGCTTGCAAGGCCTATCGATACACTTTGAACGAATTTTGAGAATGGCACGGGTTTAGTGACATGAGCGATGAAACTAGCGGCAAAAATGCACTGTCGTTCACTTACTTTTCTAACAAAATATTTTTGAATGGGTTGAAGCACGAAAGTAACTCGAAGCCTCATGTATATCGTCACTCACTTTGGTGATAAATAGCTCGAAACAGGTGTCATACTGAAAATTCGATTTAAGTGGATACTGCTTGCAAACTCACCAGATGCAATTCGTAAATTGCAATATGTGCAGTAAGTTAACTAATTAAAAATACAATTTGTGAGTTTTTGTTGATTATTTGAATGCATGTTTTCATTCTCGTGCCAGTATTGTCCGCAGCTTTGAATAATCCACCTCAAGAGCTAGAATTGTACTATCTACCACAGTCATTTTTTTTAATTCTGTAATACTTAAAAATGGGCACCCCGTATTGTACATGGCACACGGATGACAAGCACAATCCTTGAAGAAAAAATTACATCAACATCAAAAAAGACATACGGCATTAACATACACTTTATTTGCAACGTACACAAATGGCCTATAAATGTTAGCATATAATCAGCATAGCAGCGCAATCATCATGCACACAGTTAAAAGTACCTCGCCGAAGAATATTTTTTTTTCCAAAAGAATCCAAGAAGCAGAAAGAAGCGCCGTATAAGCGGTTACGTTACAGAAATAAATATCTTGTACGCAAAATGGACACCACAAGAGGAAGAAAGACACAACAGATCGCTACTACCATACTGATTTCATTGCGGGTTACGATGGTTATTTCGGAACATCACCAACTCGCCCAAAGCCATGTCGTTTTAGTTAAGGCCCACTCGAGTACACTAATTTCTCGCTGATGCTGTGCGACACACACGCCAAGGTTGTTCCATAAGCGAAACAGAATTCCTCCCGAGTTGTATGTAAAAAACCCTCACATAGCATGATACCTAACCTAACTATGATCGGATAGAGCACCCACTGCTGAAAGTACGGCTAACCTCACCATTCTCGAAGATTACGCTGAACAAAGCTCTCCGAAAGTCAGGTCGCATCGCAGGTGCAACAGGTGTAGCAGCCACCATACAATTTTCAGCAAGCGTAGATGCGCAGCACAGTCAATACACAGCCGGAAGTGACATCGACATTAGCTGTAATCCGCTATCGCTGCTACCTACATAACTGAAGCAAGCTTCGCTTCATTTAGAATCCAAAATTGCATTGGATCTGCGTGTTTTGCAGCGAAGCTGTCTAAGGATAGGTCATGGCGTCCGCGCGGGAAAACTATCATCAGCAGCAATTGCTCGAGCGTCGTCGTCTTTTTCAACAGCTGGCTCCGTTGCCGCTCATTATTCCAGCGCATAATTTCACTTCTCTTCTGTCATAGTAATGGGGAGGCCGCGTTTACGGGGGCATGAGCCATTCATTGTCTTACGTGACGGACTGATTTAATAACACAGTTGACACGCGAATGCGTGGCCGTACCTATCGTCACGATGACCACTGATCAGGACAATGAATATGTTCGTACCTTTGTTCGAAATTCTGTGTCACCTCTGTGTCGTGCGCCAAACAGATTCGCTGCTCATCCACCTTCAAAGAGTGGAATGGCTCATGAATGTTTAAAGAGAAGCTTTATATGGCTAGGCGAAATTGCCTGTCCACAGAAAACTATCATCATCAGCATTGGCTCGAGCGTCATCTTCTTCCGCAGCTGGCTCGTTGCCTCTTCCCCTTCACAACCATAATCTCTCTCTCTCTCTCTCTGGCTCGTGCTCGTGCTCGTGCTCGTGCTCGGCAAGAGCTCGTCCCACTGCTCCCGCGTTCGTCGTCGTCGTCTGCTTCCACAGCTGGCTCCTTTGCCGCTCATTATAATTTCGCGCATAATTTCATTTCTCTCCTCTTCTGTCGTCATAATGGGGAGGCCGTGCTTACGGGGTATGAACCATTTTTTAAGGGGGTTTGAGCCATTCATTGTCTTACGTACCTGACAGATTTAATTTTGAAGCCATTTAGTTCCGAAAAATCGCAAGCTTCAAAGGCGGCCGAATGCTGCTAACCACGCCGCAGAGCAAACTCCAGACATCGAACGCAAGCGACAACGGCGGTCTGCGGGCATACCGTCAGTGACGTCGTTCTCTACGTCGCAGCCGAACGTGCGTGTGTAATGTCATAATAGACAAATACTTTAATGAACCGTCGGTATTAACCCAGTGATAAACACCGGGGCCGCACGTTTCAGCTTCGCTGATTAACCATGCATCTTCACGTAGTGGAAGGGCCGAAGAATTTTTTATCTGTTATAAATTATCTGTTTATCATTCGTCAACTTGGCAACTTGTTTATTCTCTAGAGTCCGTTTCGAGGGGAGGTACAACTACAGCAAACCTTTAAACAGAACGTACTTTCAAACATAAAAAGCGTCAATGACAATGCTTTAACTGTTAGCAATCAAAAGCCGTCACCAGCGCGCTCAGCATGTCTCGCATGTCCTGATTCTCTTTCTCGTAGCGCTGCAGATGAATCGGAGATCACTGCATGGCGCACATTTTCCCCAACTGCTGATTTCACATTTATGACCATGAAGATTGGATTCCAAAGTGATGCGACCGAGAAAAACACGGTACATCATTGCCGTAATTTGACGCGTAAGTTCGCGTATACTTGCCGAGGCAAAAACAGTATGCTTGACGACACCAATATGCGTGTCATCTTCGATTGCAATAGTGAGTTTTTCCTGCTCAAGTTTAGCCAACGATAAGGCAGAAATTTAAAGTAAGGTCCACGCGCAATGAGAACATCATCTAATTAGTATTACGAGGTCAACCACCGCTTTGATGTGAGACAAAGCTTTTACGTCGGTCTTTTTTTCCTCATGGATGCCTTCCTTGCCATATTAAGAAACTCTCCCGTGACAGAGTCGAAGAAATATTGCAGTTGTGACGCATTTATTACAATTGAGGTGAATACTTTACTGATTTGAACCATGCTGAACTTAACTAGCAGCGCATGTTAACTTTTCTGCGGCCGCACGACTTCCAGAACATCCTAAATCATTTATTATCACGGCATTCAACTTAATTGAATTGGCATGTCTATTCTTACACTGTGCCTAAATACAAAACAAGAGGCAAAACAGGAAACGTGGCACAACATTAATTTTCATTCGAGGCTTTGATGAACTAGTCGTCCTGACAAATAATTTATTCAGGCATTCATTCATTTTATATTTGTTCGCGGGTGGCTCATCGTGGGCCCTGAGCAGCTAAGCACTCAACGAAAAGAGGACGTAAGAAGCAGCATGATGAAAACATAAACAAATGACCACAGCTGTTCATGACAACACTGACGCCTCTGAACTTCGGAAGCAACAATGCCTTGAGATATTAGGTGTGATGAACGGGCCATGCCCATTCCGTGAGTAGGTGAAAGCTGTCCATAGCTGGCTGCGATGATCGATTGAGGGGAGCGAGGCCATCGGGCTCAGTGAGCTTGGGCTCCATTTTTCTTGAGGTGGGAAAGCAAATTAGTTTTGTCGGCACCCCCAGAGGAAAGCCGAGTGCTGGCTGCTTCTATACCAACGGTTACGAGACGGTATACCAACGTGGATAACCAAGAAACGCACACACAAGGCATACGCTACAAACGCTCCACCGCTTGAAGGACAGAGGCTCCGGTGGGAATCGGAGAGTCCGAGTTCGAAGAAAGATCCCAGAAGAACCGCATGCAGTGAGCTCTCGAATAAACTTCGGGACGCACGGCGGGGAAGTGAAAGGAAGTGAAACTAACTTTTTCCCGCGTAAAACACATCTGACGCTGGCAGCGTACGACGGAGTTTGTCAGTTAATTTGGAAACCTCCATATTTTAGGACTGACGTTTCAGGGCTGGAGGCAAGGTTTCCATATCTTCCCGTACAACTTGCTGCGGAATAATCAGAAAAAAAATCTGCTACTGCGCAAAATTTAAAAACAATGCTCCGATGAATTTCGTCTTTCAGTTTGTTCCGCGCACTTCGTTTTACTTACACTTTGTTTTGTCTCTCTTTAGCATTCCGTTCTCTTGCTCTAAAATATCAAGCATGCAAGGTCGAATGTTTCTTCCACTGTATAGAGGCTCCAAACAACTGACAAACGGCAGCAATTTGTTCATTAGGCACGCGGTTTCCGGTAGTGCATGCGCTCTTCACTGGCTTATACGAAATGTAAAAGCAATTGCTATGTTGCTGCGGTAGCCAAAATCGTGCTTTTAGATACTCAAGCTAGCTATCCATCGCAAATTTTCAGTTTAACTATACACAACGTTAAAGCGAAGCTTTGTTTGCCCACGTTCAGGTTTGGCGTGGCTTCCTGGCTGCTGGATGCGGTTGGGTCGGTTGCTGTCTCGGCGGATATATTTGTTATATATAAATCAACAAAGGTTACATGTTCACCGAGTGAAAGTACCAGCGAACGGGCTGATCATGCATGCTGGACAATTATGCACACCTGTGTTCTAGGTAACAAAAAAATAACTTCCTATATAAACCATTGTGAATGTCTGGGTTATACGCATTGCCTCACAACTTCATGTGTACCAGAGAGCTGGAAGAACGCCAACATTACACTAATCCATAAGAAGGGAGACGTTAAAGAACTGAAGAATTATAGACCCATTAGCTTGCTTTCAGTATTGTATAAAATATTCTCCAAGATAATTTCCAATAGAATCAGGGCAACACCTAACTTGAGCCAAGAGAACAGGCTGGCTTCAGGAAGGGGTATTAACAAAAAGAAGAGACTGTACAGGCAGGCAAAACTGACTGGTCTCGCGAGTGCCCATGATAAACACAAAGCGTGCGAAAAGGCTTATAAGGCATTGCTAAAATCTACTCGCCATAACTTTTTTTCTCGTGATTTACCATCCATGCTAAAAAATAATACTCGTCGCTTTTGGCGTGTTGTAAATCCTGTAACTCGCACTGACATCAGTCTTACTGATTCTCATGGAGTTCCTATCCCCGATTCAGACTGTGCTCAACTTCTTAATGATACATTTGTAACAATTTTCACTCATGAAAACGTTAACTCATTGCCAACTTTAAACGCGTTAGTAGGAATCACAATGCACGAGATAGTCATCAGTGAGTCTGGTGTTTTAGCTCTACTAAGCAATTTTAAAACGCCATCTAGCGCCGACCATCTAGGCTTCAATAATAATTTTTTAAAGAATACATCGCATAGTATTTGTCCTATGTTAACCGCTCTATTTTCCCAGTCACTATCAACAGGCTGTATTCGTAATGACTGGCGCATAGCTAAAATAATACCCATTTTCAAATCAGGTGATCGTGCTTGTCCGCTCAATTATCGTCCCATCTCCTTAACCAGTACTATTTCTAAATTACTCGAACATATAATACACACTCAAGTCATCAACTTCCTTGAAGACCATAACATTATTTTCAAGTATCAGCACGGTTTTCGCAAGGGCTACTCATGCGAAACCCAACTAGCCGGATTTATTAACGACATACATTCTCTGATAGACGCTGGGTTACAAGTTGACGCAATATTTTCAGATTTTTTCCAAGACATTTGATCGTGTTCCACACCATAGGTTGTTACTTAAACTTTCACAGCTTAACATTCGCCCTACTATAATTGCATGGATCACCGATTTTCTCTCATCTAGAACTCAGTTTACATCAGTTAACAAATCTAACTCATCTCATGCTGATGTTACGTCTGGAGTTCCACAAGGCAGCGTACTTGTACCTTTACTCTTTCTAATCTATATTAATGATTTACCCAGTTGCGTGTTATCCAAAATCAGACTATTTGCAGATGATTGTGTACTTTATCGATGTGTAACAAGTAACACTGATAATCACTTACTACAAACTGACCTGGAGGCAATAAGTGCATGGTGTTCTAATTGGTTAATGCCATTAAATGTTTCCAAAACTAAACTCTTGTCTTTCACCAATAGGCCACGAATTCCAACCACCTACTCTCTTGATAACAACGCTGTAAACTCGCCACAACTTACAAGTACCTTGGCATCAATCTTCAGTCAAACTTATCATGGAATAATCATATTAATATTACCCTTGCCTCTTCTAACCGTACTCTCCGACTTATTAAACATAACTTAAAAGAAACCCCAATGCATGTTAAAAAACTAGCGTACACAAGATTAATCCGTCCTAAACTAGAATACGCGTCTGCCATTTGGGATCCCGAACAGACTTATATCACCAGTAAAATCGAAGCCTCGCAAAACCGTGCTGCGCGATTCATTTTTTTTTTTTTCAGATTATTCACGTTACACCAGCGTTACCTCGTTAAAGAATAAATCTGAGTTGGACACCTTAGCACTTCGCCGTAAAATTTCTCGCCTATCACTTTTCCATAAGCTTTATCACCATCCATCACTTCATGATGATTTCTTTCAGTCACCACAAGTTATCTTTCCACGTCGTGATCATCAATACAAAGTTAAACGCATTAACTGCCAGTCATTCCATTATGCATATTCATTCTTACCGCGCACAATAACTGAGTGGAACGCCTTACCATCAGACATTGCCACGGAACCTGACTTGACTAAGTTTCAAGATTTAATTCGCTCACGACTTGTCAACTAATCTTATTATTATTATCGTGGGACTTTTACAGTGTTTTCGATGTTTGTTGCTGTTCTGCTTTTCATTGCAGTTGCCTTATGTTCTCCTAATATGTACTAATGTTTTCTCTGAAATAATTGTGACTCATTTTGTATATTACCTTTGTTTCACTCTATTATTATTGTTGTTATATTGTCTTCTTCTTTAATATGATGTATAATTTATGACCAGTGCCTGTGACCCCCCCCCCCCCCATGTAATACCCTCATAATGAGGGCCTTTGGGGGTATTTTGAATAAATAAATAAATAAATAAATAAATAAATAAATAAATAAATAAATAAATAAATAAATAAATAAATAAATAAATAAATAAATAAATAAATATTCTACGATGGATCATATCCATGTGATAAATCAGGTAATCGAGAAATCTGAGGAGTACAATCAACCTCTCTACATGGCTTTCATAGATTATGAAAAGGCATTTGATTCAGTAGAGATACCAGCAGTCATAGAGGCATTGCGTAATCAAGGAGCACAGGAGGCATACGTGAATATCTTAGCAAACATCTACAAGGATTCCACAGCTACCTTGTTCTCCACAAGAAAAGTAGAAAGTTACCTATCAAGAAAGGGATCAGGCAAGGAGACACAATCTCTCCAATGCTATTCACTGCATGCTTAGAAGAAGTATTCAAGCTCTTAGACTGGGAAGGCTTAGGAGTGAGGATCAACGGCGAATATCTCAGCAACCTTCGGTTTGCAGATGACATTGTCCTATTCAGCAACAATGGAGACGGATTACAACAAATGATTGAGGACCTTAATCGAGAAAGTAAGAATTGGGTTGAAGATTAATTTGCAGAAGACAAAGATAATGTTCAATAGCCTGGCAAGGGAACAAGAATTCAGGATCGCCAGTCAGCCTCTAGAGTCTGTAAAGGAGTACGTTTATCTAGGTCAATTACTCACAGGGAGACCTGATCACGAGAAAGAAATTTACAGAAGAATAAAATTGGGTTGGAGTGCATACGGCAGGCATTACCAAATCCTGACTGGGAGCTTACCACTGTCGTTGAAAAGAAAAGTGTACAATCATTGCATTCTACCGGTGCTAACATATGGGGCAGAAATTTGGAGATTAACAAAGAAGCTCGAGAACAAGTTAAGGCACCGCACAAAGAGCGATGGAACGAAAAATCCTAGGAGCTAACGTTAAGAGACAGGAAGAGAGCGGTGTGGATCAGAGAACAAACGGGGATAGCCAATATTCTAGTTGAAATTAAGAGGAAGAAATGGAGCTGGGCAGGCCATATAATGCGTAGGATGAATAACCGGTGGACCATTAGGGTTACAGAATGGATACCAAGAGAAGGGAAGCGCAGTCGAGGTCGGCTGAAAACCAGATGGGATGATGAAGTTATGAAATTTGCAGGCGCAAGTTGGAATACGCTAGCGCAAGACAGGGGTAATTGGAGATCGCAGGGAGAGGCCTTCGTCCTGCAGTGGACATAAAATATAGGCTGATGATGATGGTGACGATGATGATGAATATAATAAGTTCTAAATTGTAATTAAACGCGAAAACACGAAAGTCTAAATTATCTTCTTATCATAAAATCATATATTTATTTTATATTTATAACAGCTTTTTTTGACGCCGTAGTGACGCTACAAGCTCAATACGCTATCCACAAACGCAAAACGCCTATTCCAAAACTCTTCAGTCCTGCATGCCCCAACGCTAACACCCGCCAAGCTCTTTGGGGCCCCAAACTTTAGGGGCCCTTATTCTAAAACTTTATTAGCCATTAACATGGTTTCGATTTTTGACAGTAACCGGTTTTCACAGCTTTACCACTGTTATCAATTTGTTGCTTACCTTTGCTTTTTGTGCGCCGTCGCGGCTTTTACCATTTCGAGCGAGTAGTTCGGGACGTGCTCGTCGCCTAAAATCACTGCGCGCTTCTTACACTAGTGTGCCGTTTTGCGCAGTAATCTTTTAAAGGTTCGCTTATACTGATTCCGACGGTCAGTGGCATCTGTTGCCTGTCCCTTTTCTTAACGCGTGTTCTTGCCGTGCTAGAGACCTAAGATGGCGGCCAGGTTGATGTAAATGGACACTATATAGGTAGTGTGTGTCCCATCTAATCCGGGCGAAGATTATTGAAAAAAATGAGAAAACAAGATAGGACGATGAGACAAATAACGGGAGATATCATAGGACGAAAGACATGTTTTAGCTCATAAAAAAAGAAGCCGTGAGCAGCGTCGCCGTCGCAGATCGCTGGACAGCTGAACTTCTACGCTGTAGGCAGATCGATGACGCTGAACATTATTTTGCGTTCACGACAGCTGAAAAGCAGAGTTCGTAGTTAATATTACTGTAAATAACTAAAAATAATAGCTTAGTACTATCTGTCATAAAATAAAAGCACTGACTTCGCCCTCTGCAGCGATTCGCTGGAACTTAGCTTCCGGGACCAACCAAAGAGTGTTCTGTGCAAAGCATGATGTCGCTGTTGTTGATATCAAGGGCCGACCATTACGGCAGCACCGACATTTTGTTACGACGGGTTGCGCAAAAAAAGGACTGCCCTAGTCGAATGTGAAAATGTATACCCATATAAAACTGCAAATAAAATGGCTATATTTGGCTACGAATTATTTTGCACTTTTTCTCTGTTTGGCTACATTTGGGCTACAATTTATCTAGCTTTTGGCTACGCCACCTCATCGGACCCGGCAACACTGCTAGGCCTTCGGTCGGCCTCTCCGAAGCAGTCTCCTGAAGTCTCGAATCGGTCCGCTTATCTTTTGGAGGTATTGGCGGTCACCTGGGAGTGTTCCGGCACCCACACGAACCGCACGCATGCGCACTTGTTGTCGCGTCGGTTCAGACTCTACTGGCGGGTGAATAATTCAATCGCACTCAAATCAACAGTTACGTACTCATGTAGCTCCATCTGGTTAGGCTTTACTGCGGACCACTCTCATTGCCGGCTATACGAAAACAAACAAAAGGAGCTGCATATATGACCTTGTACAAAATAAGTACTTAGGAGGCGTGTGTACACTTCTCTCTAAGGAGAGCGCGAACTTTGAGAAAAGCAATAAATACTGCGACTCTTGAGAGACGAATATACACTTTGGCAACATTCAATTTGCCGGAACATACTCCGTGACAGAGCACCGTTTCCTTACTTTATCATTATTTGCTTTCATACATTTGTATCCCCCCCCCCCCCCCACCCCATCGCAACATCGCCACAGTACAAAACCGTGCACCAAGTTCACAAAATGTGCGCTGCGTTACAAAATAGACTTGAGAACGCATCAAATCTGAGAGCAATCATCACCGTTCGATGGAGCCTTTCTCTCGCCGTCCCCCCCCCCCCCTCCTCCACTTTCCTGTATTTATTTAGTTATTTATTTTGTGTTGTTTCGTAGTCCACTAGTGTAACGGCAGAGATCGTGCCAAGCAATTGAAGCAGTGTGGCTTCGGTAACAATGAAGTGAGTGCGACAGCACTGCTCTGTTTTGCGAGCAAGTTCTCCTAACGGCAAGGGGCCAGCGAAATGCGTAGATTAAGACAAACGAGACAGCTAGGCCTCGCCGTACGACACGGACCCGAGCCCTGGGAACTGTCGAACGACTTTACCTGTAGAACAGGCTCGCTGTTATCATTCCTCGTCTTGAAACAAAACGGCGCGCAAAAACGGAGACATTTTTCTGCATCCTACGCACAGCATCGTACGTCTGGTTGGATTGCACACATTATCACGAATCTTTCCTTCTGACCCGCGTTTCAACTCACAGTGATTGAACGTGG